>NW_017731743.1:279088-369661 GCF_001890085.2 Hipposideros armiger | reverse complement strand
CTGCTCAGAGCTGGCATCCCAAGCCAATTCCTAACCAATGCTCCACTTGGCCAGCCCAGGAATTATTACTTTTAAAAAGAGGCTAGGCTACAGTTAGTTCATTCAACCCTCTCCATGGGCACATGTGGCCTGCTCCAGCCTGCTAGGAAAAATGATCAGCCTTTCCCACCGCTGTTCTCCTTCATTATGAAGTGGAAATAAGAATGAAAGCATCTTTTGCAAGTCAGTATCCCAGGTTTGTTCCCCACTTAAAAAAATACCTAAGAAGCTCCTTGATATCAAATTAGTTCAATTCTACAAATTTTTATTGACAGCTTGGTTTGTCAAATGTATTGTGAGAGTCATCATGTGATCTATGAAGATGAAGAATTCCCCCAAACCTTACAATTTAATTGTAACAGGGAGTAGTCAGTGGAGACTGAATTTGAAAAATTTGAGGATAGAATAGTGCTATTTTGAAGTTGAATTCAGTTTTGGCTCATAAAGTGAGGGGCAGAAACTAGCCTTTAGGTGAACCTTTTTCTTTGTTTTGGGAGAGATTATTTTGTTTTCAGTCATGTAGATTAAAATCATGGACCTCCCTACCTTCTGTTTGAGGAGCTCTGAATACAGTGAATTAATGTAAATGTACTTGCTTTGGACTGAGTTTCAAAATAATTTGTTAAGTTGAGTGTACTAGCACAATTGTACTCTAGCAAAATTAATTTTTCCCCAAAATCTGAATGGATGTTGCCTTATGGACAAAAATTGATTTTGCTCTGATAATTTGTGTATTTGTGTGTTTGTGAAAAACTCTGCTAGCTCTTTATGAACTGTTTCCTCTTTTTTCTGAGCACAGAGTTAGGCTATATTTCCTAGCCTTCCATACAATTAGTTGTGACCACGTGATTGTTAAAAATATGTAAATGGAAGCAATGTGTGGCACTTCCATGCCAAGGCTGTTAAGAAGTGGACAGATCTCCATGCTCTCTTTCTCATTTCCCTCAATGAATGCAGTTGACAGAGTCTAGAGAATAGCACAGCCCCAAGATGAAAGAAGCCTGGGTCCCTGAATCTCCTCCAAGAGGAACACTACCTACAGGCTTGGAATACTATCTTTGATCATTAAATGAAAGGAAAATAAACTGAAAATTTTCATCTTATTTGTTATAGTAACTCACATTACTCTCACTCAAACAGTGTTCTCATCTAGGCACTTCTTCATAGCAAACTGGGGACCTGGACTTCTACCACATACACATATCGTCTCCTCCCTCCAATTAATATGTGAGAAGAGGTGGTGAAAATGAATGGAAGTCGATTTGGCACAGCAACATATGGGTTTAACCATTGGTATTTTACACATGGTGTTTTGTTGAGACAGAATAATTCAGACATTAGGAAACAAGATTTCAGAATATCATTGATTAATTTCTCTGGTCCCTGAACGTGAGACACATCTAACGGGTATGGAGTAGAATCTTTCTCAAGGGAATCAATGGTTCGGCTATCAATCATTCAGGGGTGAGAAAGAAAGTGAATCATAGGTTAGGAGAGTTGGGGTTTCGTTAGGCCTGGCTTTGTAGGGTGGAAAGGTCTGAACATTTTTGGTGATGGCTGTTGAGCTTGACCCAACCACATGGAATCCTGAGTTTTTAGATTGAGTTTAGCTTCTGCATTCTATCGCGAGGTTATTTTTTAATTTTTCAATTTTATTATGGTAAGAATACTTAACATGAGATCTACTCTCTCCACAGATTTTTAATGACAAAATGTAATATTGTTATCTATAGGCACAGTATTCTACAGCAGATCTCTAGAACTTAGCTCATCTTGCATACCTGAAATTTTATACCCATTGATTTTCAACTCTCCCTTTCTCCATCTCCCAGCCCCTAGCTACCACCACTCTATTCTTTGCCTCTGTGAGTTTGACTATTTTAGATACGTGATATGAGTGGAATCATGCAGTATCTACCCTTCTGTGATTGGCTTATTTAACTTAGCATAATATCCTCAAGTTTCATTCATGTTGTCATATACTGCAGATTTCCTTTTCTTTTCTTAAGGCTGAATAACATTCCATTGCATGTCTACACCACAGTTTTTTAAAAAAACCATCAATGGACAGGTTGTTTCCACATCTTGGCTATTATGAATAGTGACACAATGAATATGGGAGTGCTAATATCTATCTGAGGTCTTCATTTCAATCCTTTTGGATAAATACCCAAAAGTGGAATTGCTGGAGCATATAGTAGTTCTATTTTTAATTTTTTGAGGAACCTCCATACTGCCTTTAATAATAGGCTGCACTGGTTTGCATTCCCACAAGGGTTCTGATTTCTTCATATCCTCACCAACACTTGCTGTCCTTTGTTTTTTGATATTAGTCATCCTAACAGGTGTGAGGTGATATCTCATTGTGGTTTCTTTTTTCTTTTTCTTTTTTAAAGATTTTTATTGGGGAATTGGGGAAGGGGAACAGCCAAGTTGCTGTCCTTTTGTTCTTCAGTCTAGTTGTGGAGGACGTTGCTTCACTAGCCCATGTTGGTGCTATCATTGCACTCTTCCTGGGTGAGGCAGTCACTCGCTGGCCATTGCATGGCTGCTCACGGCGACTCACTGCAGCTCACGAAAGCTCACTCGCACTGTCAGCCAGCCCCACTGCAGCCTATGACCTCGCTGGCAACTCACGGCAGCCCAGCTCCAGGTCAAGCTGTTGTTCACCATCTTAGCTGTAGAGGGCGCAGCATTACTGGCCCTCATGTGGGATCCGAACGGGGGCCCTGCTGCTCAGAGCTGGCGTCCCAAGCCAAAGCCTAACCAACGCGCCACTCGGCTGGCCCTCATTGTGGTTTTGATTTGCATTTGCCTGATGATTAGTGATGTTGAACATTTTTCATATATGTGTTGACCATTTTTATATCTTCTTTGCATATGACTAGATGTTTTAATAGCCACATCATATTATAGTTACATTATCCCTTAAGACTTCAGTGAAATATTGCTGAAAGACACAAACTGGTTTTAGGTATAATGTGGGGAATTAGAGAGAAGAGTGTCTACTTCCTGAGGTGAGACTGGGGGGATAGGGATCTGTGGTAGTTCACCAGCAGTGGATGGCACTGTTCACCAAAGTGGTATGTACACAAGGTCATCCACAGTAGAAACAAAGTGTAGTATTAAGAAGACTGGAGTGGAAGGAAATTGGCTCTTCCTTCAAAATACATGAGTATGTGAGACAGTACTCTGAGAAACTCTTAGAAATACCTGGGAGACCCTCTAAGGAGGCTCTTTTCCAAAAACAGGCCAGTTGTAGTTTTGAAGTGAACAGTGTTATCTTCATTTTGTAGTCATAGGCTAGTGAGGATGCTGAAATATAGATAACATATTTAAGTTTGATGTGTTTCATTTTTACTGTTCATTTCAGGGCTTTCTTTTAGTAGCACCAGTTAAGGAGAGTTTAAGTAGTCAATAATGGAGAGTGTATTTAACACCACCTCTATCATATGATATATTTTATGGTAAGGTGGTTGTGCAGGCCCAAGTATCAAATTTGGTCAGAGACAATTGACCATATAACACTGAAGGAGGAGATGAACACAATGGTAGGACCATTCAGTGGAGAAAGTAAGATTCCTATTTATCCAATATTTACATATGAGTAATTATTGATTTAAAATTTTATTGGGGCCATTTTGTGCTTTCTTTTTGTCCTGCACATAACGTTTAGTTTTTTCTCCTGACTCTTTTCAAATTGGTTGAGATTTTTGTTCTGCTTATTATTTTTTAACTTCTATTTTTTTCTCCTTTATTTGTTTGGAATATACACAGAGGGTGCCAACAAAAATGTATACACATTTTAAGAAAGGAAAAAACTGTATTAAAGTTACACTGATGGTAACCACTTTGAGCACCTCTTGTAATTGCAGAAGTCAAACGCGGCTTGTATTTATCTTTTGCTATTGGTATATATTGAATATTACAATTTTAATACAGTTTTTTTTCCTTTCTCAAAATGTGTATACATTTTTTTGTACCCTCTGTATACTCTGTTATCAATTGTTTGAATGGTTACTCTTGAAATTTAAGATTTTACACTTAACAAAGTATAAGGTGAGTGAATATTTTACAAAACACCCAAAAAATATGATGATCTTGGTATATGTGAACTCAAATTACCCCTCTCATTTTACATGTAACTGTGTCCAGCATCTTAGCTCTATTTTTTATACTTCATGAAATAAATCTTACTTTTTTATACTTTCAGTGATTGTTTAGAGTTACCATAGGTTTACCTATTTCTTTCGTTACAATTCTTTCTTGGATCTGAGACCTTTCTGGATCATTTTTCCTATTAAAGTATATCTTTTAGATGCTTGTTTAGTAGGATATTTTAATGGTAACAACCTTCCTCAGTTTTTTATCCCAATATCTTCATTTCATTTCCATTCTTCAAGAATAGTTTTCCCAGGTGTAAAATTCTAAGTTTGAAATTATTTCCTCTCCCAATTTTGAAGACATTATCACACTATCTTCTCATGGAGAAGTCAGTTTTCAGTCTAATTCATGTTATTTCATAGGTAATTAGGCTTTTTTTCCTTTCGTTGCTTTTAAGATTTTCTTTTTGCCTACAGCTTGTCTTGATGTGTGGATTTTTTTTTTCTACTTTATGTTTATTGGACCTCCTGAGTCTAAGGAACTGTATCTTTCATTAATCCTGGAACATTCTCAGGCTTTCATTCTTTCAATTGTATCACTCATTCATTTCCTTGTTATTCTCCTTTTGGAACTTCAATTAGACATATGTTGAAGCTTCTTGCTGTCTCCTGAGCCTCTGAACTTCTCTTGGTATCTCTGAGCTGAATTCTGAGTACTATCTTTGGATCTATTTTCCAGAAATAAATCTCTCTTTAGCTATGTCTAAACCACTGTTTAGTCTACCTAGTGAGACTTTTGAAAACAAACAAACAAAAAACCCAACTTTATTTTTAGAACAATTTTAGATTTATAGAAAAATAGAAAAGATAGTACAGAGAATTCTGATAAATTCTAAATCCAGTTTCTCCAATTAATATCTTACATTAGTATAGTACATTTATTGCAATTAATGAACTGATATTGATACACTATTATCAATTAAAGTTTGTATTTTATTTATATTTCCTTAGTTTTTACCTAATGCCCTCTTTCTCTTCCAGGATCTCATTACAGGATACAATGTTACATTTAGTTGTTATGTTTCCTTAGGCTCCTCTTGACTGTGACAATTCCTCAGACTTTCCTTATTTGGTTATAACCATGACAGTTTTGAGGTGTGCCCGTCATGTGTTTTGTAAAATGTTCCTCTACTAAGACTTTTCTCATGTTTTTCTCCTGACTAGACTGGAGTTGTGGGTTTTGAGGAGGAAGACTACAGAGGTAAAGTGTCATTTCTCATATCATATCAAGGTTACATACTGTCAACATTGTTGATGTTGACCTTGATCATTGTCTGAAGTAAGTTTTGTCATATTTTTCCACTGTAAAATAATTTTCCATCCAACTCTCTTTTCATACTGTCCTCTTTAGAAGGAAATGACTGTGTGCAGCCCACGATTGAGGAGCTGGGAGTTACGCTCCACCTTCTTGATGATGGGATATGTAAAAAATTATTTGGAATTTTTCCTCATGGGAGATTTATTTCTTCTCCTCCATTTACTTATATTACATCAATATAGAGTCATGGATATTTAGTCTATACTTAGAGAGTTATAGTCCAATGCTACTTCACTTATTTTGTTGCTCAACTGTTTCAAAATGTGAGCTCTTTCAATTAGCTCCTGTGTCCCTGTATAGCTGTGATTTTTTTTCCCCACTTTTTTATTTTCCAGTCCTAAAAAATATTCTAAGCTCATTTTGTATATTTCTTTCTCAAATCCTAGAATCAACCATTTCTCCAAGGACCTCTGATTTCTTTTATTGGAGAATGATATTAGGAACCAAGACATAAATTATCATTAGTGGTTAGAGGTGATCATTGAATTAGAATGACATTTTTTTCATATCTTAGATATATTTCTGTTTTTAAAAATTGACTTTTAATTTTTGATAGTCTTTTGCCCTTTTTTTATATTTCCATTCCTTTACATTTTTTAAAAAACACATTAAACATATCTTTTATGGTGTATATCTGATTAATTCCAATACTTGAAATTGTTGCAGGTCTATTTTTATGTGTTTGTTTCTGTGATTTTTATTCATGGTGGCTTGTTTCCTTGTCAGTATAGTGCATTTAAAACCATTATGAATTAATATCTGTTATTTCTTTCATGCATAGATATTCTCTGAGGCCTGAGATTGAGGGTGTATTCTCCCAAATAGGACTATTAATTGTTTGTGCCAAATAGATGTCTGAGGGTCCTATGGACCTTACAGAACTTTAAATTATAGTGCACAGCTTTTAGGCTTCATAATCAAATGAAAGCTTGATTTCTCCAGGTTATGCTTTCATTTGAGAGATCTTTCTTTGCAATTTCCATCTAAGTGCATGGTTTTCTGAGTCCAGGTTTTATATAGAGTTGTCTTTGGTCTATAATTCTGCCCTCACAGTACTGAAAATTGTTCCAAATCCTACTATGTACTGAAGCACTTAGCCATGGGGCTCCTGGTATAGAGTTAAAGCACAGGCACTGTAGCCAAGCTCCATGGATTCTAATTTTGGCTTTGCTGTTTGCTAGCTTTGCAACCTTAACCACCTTACATCTTAATTTCTTCATCCACAAAATTGGGATAATTACAGTACCTGTCTCATTGGGTTAATGAGGTGATTAAATGAGTTAACATATGTAAGGTGTTTAGAACAATGCCTGGCACATAGCAAGTCCATTTTGTTGGTATCCATATATGATGTTAGAATAGCCAGAAAACTTCAGTACTCTTTTAGTTTCCTGGATTTGTGTTTTATTTCTGGCCTCAGCAAATTTCTCTTACTTCATTGCAGGCTCATCTATTTATTTAAAATAGTTTTAACAGTCAGGGTTTAGGGTTCAATAAGAGAAGCAGAATATAGGTAATAGAAAGGGACAGAGGGAAATTTTTGGTTGTTGTTTTACAGAAATTTGGCCTTAAGCAATTTAGAAGCAGGTTAAGAAGTCTCTGTAAGTCTCTTGTCTTTGCTGGAAGCTTAAAGTTCATAGGGCGGGCAAGGGAAGATGGATATAAAGAGGTAGAAAGCAACAACAATTTGGAACTCACAAGTGGGAGCCCATGAGGATGGACTAAGGACACTGTCGGTTCTTTTGGTCTATGACATTGATGGTATGGGTATTCTGCAGGTGCCAGGGTCCTTATCACAGAGCTAAACACACACCTGGCCCAGGGGTCAGAGAAGCTGAAGGAAGATCTAGGAAGACCTAAAGTGGAGCAGTTGGCGTAGTTGTTTCCTCAAGCCAATAGGGTAAGCCAGCAGATAACCAGCATGTATGAGTTACAAAATGGTTGCTGCTTCATTCCCCCTCTCTAAATAGCTCTTATGGCCCTCTCCTAACTGGAATCATACAGAAAAGTAAATTCTGAGAAATATAGGTTATCCTTAGCCAACTTGACATATTACAAAGCTACTATGATAGTTTTAAAAAATATTTTGTGAGGCCCTGTCAGATATTATACAGGGGGAAAGTTTGGGGATCTCTAATTCATCTTCGTGGTTGATACGGAATTCTTGACTGTAAGTGTTGTGAGGATAGGGAAATTTATTCATTGCTTTCTTTTGTACTTCAATATCTAGCACATTAAACTTTCACAAGGTAGCCTCTTAATAATTATTTGCTGAATAAGTAAATATGATTTTCTAGATATCATGCTAAGTATAAAGGATAAAAAGCTAAGACATGGTCCTTTCTTCCCTCATGAAATTCAGACTAGTTAGGTAAGACCTATAGAGATATGTAAAGATACATACATTAGAAATATTTATACAGATGCACAATCTTTGCCAACGTATATGGTAAACCATTAAAATTTGGTATAAAACTAATTTGTTGTTATATCATTAAAAGATCATGAAAAGAATTTTGAATCTAAAATTGTAGTTTTTTAATTTAGGAGAGGGAAGATTGAGATTTAGGAAGACATATTAGACATTCAATTTAGGGAAACAGATTTTGGAATAAAAATTTCTGATAGAGAAGAACGATAATTGTGGCAGACTAGCTGGATGGTCACCAAAAGTTTTTTCTCTTTTTTCTGGGCCCACTTGAAGACTACAATTCCCAACTTTCCTTGCAATTAAGCATTGTCATATGTCTCCAATAGAATGTAAGCAGACAAGATGTGCATCACTTCTAGATTTGGTCCATATGAACTTCTCACATATGATCTTCCATACTCCTTTCCCTTCTGTTGCTCTGTTCAGATGAGTATGACAACTTTGCAAGTTATATGTGGAAACCATGTGATAATGATGGCAGAATTATAAAATAGAAGGAGTCTGGGTGCCGGATCAACTAGTTAGAGGAGAATTGGCATGCAATCAGAAAGGCCTGCCACCCAAACTAGATCATTCAGTGAGCAAAAGATATAACGTTTTATTTTTTAAGCTACTGACATTTTGGGGTCAGTTGTTACAGTAACCCATGTTACTCTAATATAATGATTTATGATGAGATAAGAAATTTGACTTGCTGCATATGTACATTAATGATATTATATAATATACAAAATAGCATATATATGCCAATGATATTATATAATATATAAATTATACACATATATAATTATATATATTAAGTTTGGATGTGCTGAAAAATACATTGAAATAAAGAGCAGGGTGTATTGCTTGTCATCGTGTATTGATGTTCAAGTTAATAGCAAACTTGATGTTCAAATATTTTTGTTCAATAGATTCATTGCATTTAACCTATTTTGTGAAGCTTGTTTAAAAGTATCACAAGGGACTGGAAAACCTCTAAAAATACACTGATTCTTGAATCTATGAGGTTCATTGGGTTCGGAGTCAGAAAACCAAGCAAGAATCTGAAGATAATGGCACTTCCTGGGCTTGTATGTCTATTTTCTTCACCAGATTAGGGAAGTTTTCCATCATTATTTCTTCAAATGTGATTTCAATTCCTCTCCTTCTTCTCCTTCTGGTACCCCAGTGATATGAATGTTGGTATGCTTGATGTTGTCCCAGAGGCCCCTTAAACCATCCTCATTTTCTTTAGATTCTTTTTTCTTTTTGCTATTCTGATTGGGTGTTTTCTGCTACCTTAATGTCTAAACTGCTGATTTGATCCTCTGCTTCATCTAATCTACTGTTGATTACCTCTAATGTATTCTTTTTTAAAGATTTTATTGGGGAATTGGGGTAGGGCAACAGCACTGGGGAATCAGGGAAGGGGAACAGACAAGTTGCTGTCCTTTTGTTCTTCAGTCTAGTTGTGGAGGACGTTGCTTCACTAGCCCATGTTGGTATTATCATTGCGCTCTTTCCAGGTGAGGCAGTCACTTGCTGGCCATTGGACGGCTGCTCACAACAACTCACGAAAGCTCACTCCCGCTGTCAGCCAGCCCCACTGCAGCCTATGCTGTTGCTGTCGACTCAAGGCAGCCCAGCTCCAGGTCTAGCTGTTGTTCACCATCTTAGCTGTAGAGGGTGCAGCGTAACTGGCCCTCATGTGGGATCTGAACCGGGACCCTGCTGCTCAGAGCTGGTGTCCCAAGCCAACTTCTAACCAATGCACCACTTGGCTGGCCCTCTAATGTAGTCTTTATTTCAGTTATTATAATCTTTATTTCTGACTCATTTTTTATGTTTTGTATCTTCATTTTTATGTTTCATATATCTTTGTTAAAGTTCTCACTGAGCTCATTTATTCTTTCCCTTTAGTTTATTCAGCATGTTTATAACCAGTGTTTCAAACTCTGCATCTCGTAGATTGCTTTTCTCCATTTTGTTTCATTCTTTTTCTGGAGGTTTTTTCTGGTCTTTCATTTGGGACATGTTTCTTTGTCTCCCCAATTTGGCTGCCTCCCTGTGTTTGTTTCTATGTGCTGGGTAGGTCTGCTATGCCTCCCAGTCTTAGTAGAGTGGCCTTATGTAGTAGATGTCCTGTGGGGCCCAGTGGCACAGTCTCCCGGGTCACCTGAGCCAGGTGCCCCATGTGTATCCCTTGTGTGGGTTATGGGTGCCCTCCTGTTGCAGTTGAGCATTGGTTGCTGTTTGCATGTCAGTGGGAGGGATAGACCCTTGGGCTGATTTGTTGTGAGGACTGGCCATTACTACAGTGGAGGAGCTGCTGTGTAGGGGCTGACTCTATGGAGCAGAATTTGGTGTAGCAGGTTTTTGGTGCCTGCCCAGTCTGCTCTTTGGGTGTGTCACCCTCAGAGGCAGCTGACTGGTGCTCCAGCTTGGTCTGAAACTGGCCACTGGACATGCTGACCTCAGAGCCTCCTGGGAGGGATCTTGCTGCAGACCAAGTTCAGCCATAACCTGTGCCCTGCTGGGGTCATGAGCCACAAAATAATCTGCAGGTGGCAGCCAGTGTGCTGGGCTTGAGGTGCCTGGAAGAGGTCAAGCTGGGAACCAAGGCTGGCTGCCACTAGTTCCAGGCTTGGGGCTGCTCAGCAAGAGTTACGGGGCACAATGAGGCCAGAAGCTGCTTGTATGGGCTTTGTGAACCTTTGAGACATTCTAGGAAAATTTGCAGCATGAACCAAGACAAGTCATTTGTATGGAAAAGCCACTGGAAATTGCTTGGGTGGATCTGCAAGTTGGGTGGGACAGGGTCTCAGGGAATCACGAGGGCAGGGTGAACAGTGTTAGCCAGATTGATGGAGACTCAGATGTGGTGGCTGCCTGTGTCTGCAAGCTGGGTGGGGGGAGGGCTCAACAAAGAAACAATAGATTATGTTAGCCCTTCTGTCTGGGAGAAAGCTGCCCCTTCAGTTCTTGCCCTGAAATCTGAATGTTCAGTTCTTCCCTCTACGACAATGCCCCTGGCTCCCTTCAAGCTGCTACCCCATTGCTGGAGCTCAGAGTGAGTGGGTCCATCAGTAAGTTTGTGTGTGGGCCCTTTAAATGTAATGCCTGGGACTCCAGCAGCCCTCCGCCTCACTCAGAAACAATTTCTGCTGATTTTCACAGCCAGGAGTTATGGAGGTTTCTCTTCCTAGCACTGGAACCATGGGCTGGGGCTCCTTGCTTTCTCTAGAGGAACCTCCACAGCCAAGATATCCCTCCAGATTTTTAAACGCCACACGTGGGTGTGGGACCAGGTCGTTCTGCATCTCCGCCCCTCCTACCAGTCTCCAGGCTTCTTCTGTATGTCTTTACTTGTGGGGCGTCTGTTCAGCTAGATTTCAGGCGATTTCAGTGATGGTTGTTCCATAGTTTAGTTGTAATTTTGATGTGTTCATGAGAGGAGGCAAGCACATTTAACTACTCCACCCTACATGAATTTTCATAGCAGCATATTTCCTGATAACAAAAAGGTGGAAGCAACCCAAATGTCCATCAATGAATAAATAAACAAAATGTGATATGCAACACAATAGAAAATATTCAGCAATTAAAAAGGAAGGAAGTAGTAATGCATGCTACAAGATGAGTGAACCGGAAAAACATTTGTTAAGTGAAAGAAGCCATCAAAAAGACCACACATTGCAAGCTTTCATTTAAGTGAAGTATCCAGAATAGGCAAATCATTGAAGGTAGCAAGTAGATAGTATTTGCCTAGGGTGAAGGTACTTGAGGGGAAAGGGTGGTGACTGCTAATGGGTATGTGGTTTCTTTCTGGATGATGAAAATGTCTGAACACTGATTGTAATGATTGCATAACTTTTGAATGCACTAAAACCCATTGAATTGTACACTTAAATTTTGTGAATTATATAGTGTATGCATTATATGTCAATAAGGTTGTTATAAAAAATAAAATAACTTGTCATTCTTTGTGTCTAAGTTTTCTCATCTCTACCTGTTAAATAAGGAGCTGAACTATATGGTTGGTAGTTTTCTTCCATTTCTACTATGCTATAATTCCATGGTTTTGTGATTACCAACAGACATCAATATTATTACACATATTGTGCTTTCAATGGCTAATGCCTTTTAAAAAGTTCCATGGTGATCTTAAAATTATTTTTAGAAGTTTCTAGGGCATAAATAACAAACAAGTGATCATTCCATTTATAAACTCACAGAGTAAAAGCCATGGCTTTCCTGGACCATTTGAAGGGTCACCACTAGCATATGAACCTCACAAGAACTAGGTTTCTATATTATCTTGAGTAAGGAAACACTATATATAATAGAAAATTTTCCATCAGTTTACATTTTTAAAAATTATCTCTTAGTCCCACCATCTGAACAGTGCATTTGAGTTACTGATTGATCAAGCATTAGAAAAGCAAACTGAATCAAAATTTAATGTCCTTTGGAGAACAGGAAGACAAAAACTTGACAGACTATATAAATTGAAGGTTTTTAGAGCAGTGGCAGTGATTATAACTAAGAGGCTGATTTGACCAAAACTTTAAATCACGTTTCTTGAAAAATACTTTTTAAAAAAAATAACAAATATTTATGACCATTAAATGACAAAACCAGACAACATAAGACAACATAAAGTTCCAAAATATAATCATCTTCCAAGGGTTAAAATGATGATTTTCATCAAGTTGCTTGGCTGTTCTGGCATATGATGAAGGTGAAGGAAAGCAGGCTCCTCCAGTTTGGGGGGGGCTTGATAAGGGTTAATACTATGAACCATGGTTGATAGGTGAGCTTCCTAAAGCACAACTTCTAACAATGTATGTTGCTGATGGGCTTTTGGAACCAATAGCTAGAAGCTGACTAGTCTGACACAAGACAGAGAAGAAGTGGCTTTAACAAACCAAGGACTCAACCTCATAACCATTGGAAATGGTTACGTCAGTAGTGAACAAGGCTCTACAGACAGTGTCATCTGTATGTATAAGTCATCTGAAAGAGGTGATAGTCACCAAAGGCTATTCAGAAAGGCACCCATGGGCCGGCCGAGGGGCACATTGGTTAAGAGTTGACTTGAGATGCCAGCTCTGAGAAGCAGGGCCCCGGTTCAGAACCCACATTAGCGACAGTGATGCTGCGCCCTCTACAGCTAAGATGGTGAACGACAGCTTGACCTGGAGCTGGGCTGTTGTGAGTTGCTGGCAATGGCGTAGGCTGCTGTGAAGCTTCAGTGGGCTGCCATGAGCTACCGTGAGTGGCCGGCAGCCGGGGTGAGCTGCCAAGAGCCGCCATGAGCAGCTATCCAGTGCCAGCGACCGATCTGCCTCACCCAGGATGAGCGCAATGATAACACCAACTTGGGCCAGTGAAGCAACGTCCTCCACAATTAGACTGAAGAACAAAAAGACAGCAACTTGTCTGTTCCACTTCCCCGATTCCCCAATGCTGTTCCCCCTCCCCCAATTCCCCAATAAAATCTGAAAGAAAAAAGAAAACAAAGAAACGCACTCCCAAAAGGCAGCAACACTAATTACCATGTCCTTTTTGGATGTGAGGAGGGGTCTATGTAGTTACCCAGAGCTACAGCCATTATTAAAATAAATGCCACTTCTAAAAACAGGGGTAGTTAGAAAGGCAAACATAAGCAAATACTTTTTAAAGGGACTTTGAAGTTAGATGGCAAGAAAAACAGTATAGGTTAAAACTAAACAAAAAGGAAACAGACAAAAGGAGAGAATGGAGAATTTTAGAATTACATGTAACCTGATTTTTTTTTTTATCATGCTTTGTATTAGTCAGGATAAGATAATCTATACTGAGACAATAAACCCAGACATCTCTGTGGCTGAAGACAACAAAGGTTTATGTCTTAGCTGCATGTTGAATTTGGGGAGGCAGACATTCATCTAACCACTGAAGGTGCTAAGCTCTTTCCATATCATGATAATGCCACAGCTTCCAAAGTTGCTGTGGCAAGAGTCTAGAAAGACGGAAAGGGCACACTGAATTGACACAGAGCTTGTGTTAACATTTCATTGGCCAGAACTCAGGCACCTGATTCCAACCCAACTCCAAGGAAGCATGGAAATGGAGTTTTCCTGTGAAACATTGAGGCAAAACTAACACTGCTTCTAGGCCACGGTTATGGGCCACCTTCCTAATTTTTGCCAAATCAAGTTACCTCTTGAAACTGCTGAATATTTTACTTTAAATCAATTCACTTAAAACAATCTAATTACCTTTAGATAATCTACTGATGAGATTAAAATCTAATTTACGTTGATGGATGTAACAATTATATATTTTTCTAATGTGCATTAAAATAAATATATGTTTATGAAGTATGTTAAGGACAATGTAAAATTATGTCCCCTATTCGCCATGGTAGGTCAAATAATTTAGAAAAAATGAATCTAAGCCTTCCATTTTGAGGTGAGAAAACTGAGGCCCAGAAGGATGATGACATCAGTCTTTCCAAATCACACGGGAAGCCTCATGGCAAAGCAAGAATTAGAGCCGAGGCTTCCTTTCCACCATACCATGTTTTCAATGCTCTAAGTTTGTGGGGAAAGGATGTGGGCACTAGAAAAACAAACTGAGTCACTGCAATTAGAGGAATGAAAAAGAACACAGGCACAATGTACAAATATCTTAGGAGGAAAAAGAAACCAGTAGGAAGAGTTGTGAGCTGCAAGGCAGATGGGGTCTCTTGGAAAACACAACTCCTGCACAAATCGGAAGATTTGGGTGCATGGTGGTCTACAGGCTCCTGAAAGGCTGATTTTCTGAATTACTAAGACCCATTGATGAATAATTCTAGAGGCTTTGAGAGTCACCATGAGAGTGGAGAGGAGCATGTGCGACTGGCGGAGCCCCTGGGGCAGCAGCTGGACTCCGCATGTGGAGATGCAGGAAGTATCTGTTATATATCTCACTGCCCTCTGTGCACAGCCACAAACCCTCAGGAGCACACTGCCGATAAACACAGGGAGGAGCATCACTTCCGTTTGGATAAAATACCAGAAGAGTTTGGTAGGAAACTTCTGGAGGATTCCTGGGAGATTCTTAATACTCTATAAAGGAGCTTTGTAAATAAATTCCTGCTCATAAAGAGTTATAATGGATGTCTGGCTGACTTAAATTTACTAATTAGGACCATTGGATTTGGCACCTAAGGAGACTCTGAGATCATCTACTACAGTAGTTGTAAATTTTCTTTTGAAATCTGTGAAAACCAGTTCTCCAAAACAAGTCATAAGGACAAACTTTAACTACATAGAACTGATAGCAGAACCACTCTGGTTGGAGGTGTGTCTTAGACAGCTTGGGCTACTATCATAAAATACCATAGACTGTGGTATAAACAACAGACATTTACTTCTCAGTCCTGGAGGATGGGAAGTCCATGATTAGGGTGCATCATGCTCAGATTCTGGTGAGGACTCTCTTCTAGGCTTGCAGATGGCCACCTTCTTGCAGTGTCCTCACATGGTGGAGAAAGAGCAAGCTCTGGTTTCTTTCTCTCCTTATAAGGGTACTAATTCCAACATGGGGGCTCCACGCTTATGACCTAATCTAAACCTAATTACCTCCCAAAGGCCCTGCTTTCAAACCATCACAATGGAGATTAAGTCTTTAGCATATGAATTTGGGGGAAGGCACAAATATTCAGTGCCTAGCAAAGAGAAGGGGTTTTAGTGTTTAGCCAGCTTGGTTCCTGTAACCATCCTCCTCTTCACCCCCTGAGCATAGCATAATATGATGTCCCTTCATCCAGTCCAATGTCTTCATTTTGGGAATGCAGAAACTAGGCCTAGAGGGAGTGTGGAGATTTCTGAGGCCATCCCATTGTTCAACAGCAAATCAGAACTGGAACCACAGACATTTGACTCATGTTGGGCTTTTCTGTGACATTATGGTAAGACACCAAGATATTATGATTTATGGACTTATGTCTACAATGTCAAAAAATTATTTTTTATAAATAATATCTAGAAATGGTATACTACTTGAAACAGGTTCTAGAGTTCTATTTTCTCCTAACCTAGACACTGAAAGTACACAACACAGATAAGTTCTTTTTCAAGTGGAATAACCGACATAAAGTGGCCTAAAAGAAAGTTGACAAGGTAAACATTAAAATTCACATTTGATAAATTTTGAAATATGTACACACCTTTGAAATCATTATGACAAGCAAGATAAGGAATATAATTATTACACCCAAAAGTTTCCTTGTGCCCTTTGTAATGCCCTCTCAACGGTCCCCACATTTTCCCCATTTCAAGGCAACAGCTGTTCTAATTTCTGTCACCATATATTAGTTTATAAGAATTTATATAAATGGAATCATAGGCTATGTACTGTTTTTCTTTTCTAGCTGCTTTCTCCTAGCATAATAACTTTGAGTTTTATTCACATTGTTGCACGTATGAATGGTTCATTCAGTTGTTTTCCTGGGAACTATTTCATTATACGACTATACCAAACTTCAGTTATGCATTCATCTATCTGTTGTGGACATTTGAGTTATGTTCAGTTTTTTGCTATTACAAATTAAGCTGTTTTGAACATATGTGTACAAGTTTCTGTATGGGCATTTCTCTTGGTTATATACCTAGAAGTAGAATTGTTGGGTCATATAGTAAATATATGATTGACATTTTAAGAAACAGCCAAACTGCTTTCCAAAGTAGGGGTTCTACTTTACATTCTTATCTATGAGGCAGGAGAGTTCCAGTTGCTCAGTCTTTTTAAACTGTCATTCTAATAGGTATGTAGAGATATATCATTGTGGTTTTATTTTATTTTAATTTTCTAATGGCTGATGATGTTGAGTAATGATCTTTTCATGTGCTTACGTGCTTTTTTGCCACCTGTACGTTTTTTGTAAAGTGTCCATTCAAATCTTATGCCCATTTTTTAAAAAATGAATTGTTTTCATATTATTTAGCTTAGAGGGTTCTTTATATATTTGAGCATACAAAGTCTTTATCAGATTATGTGACTTGACTTTCCATCATTTTAACAGTGTCCTTTAAAGAGCAGAAGTTCTTAATTTTAACAGTCAAATTTGTCAGTTTTTTTCTTTTATGGATTGTATTTTTGTTGTTGTACCTAAGAAGTCTTTACCTAATCTAATGTTACAAAGGTTTGGTTTTTTTTATATTTTCTTCTAGAAGTTTTAGAACTTACAGTTAGGTCTCTGATCCATTTTTAGTTAATTTCTGTATATACTGGGATCTATGGACTGAAGATTATATATATGGATATCCAATTGTTCAAACACCACTTATCAAAAATGCTATCCTCTCTACTGAATTACCTTTACACCTTTAGCAAAAATCAGTTGTCCATACCTGTGTGGATCTATTCCTGAATTTTCTAATCTGTTCCATTAATGTATTTGTTTATTTCTACATCAATATCACACAATCTTGAATACTGTCACTTTAGGATAAGTCTTGAAAAATAATGTAAGTTCTTCAAATTTGTTTTTCTTTTTAAAAGTTATTTTGGCTCTTCTAGGTTCATTACATTTCAATTTGAATTTTAGAATACCTAATATAAAAAATATCTGTTGGGATTTTGATTGAGATTGCACTGAAATTATAGGTCAGTTTGGGAAGAGTTTACATGAACAAAAATTAATCTTTTCATACTTGAACGTGGCATGTCTCTCCATTTATTTTATGTCTTCTTTAATTTCTTTCAGAATTTTTTTGTAATTTTCAGTGTACAGATCACACACATCTTTTGTCAGATTTATCCTTGAATATTTTATTCTACTGTAAATTGTGTTTTTAAATTTAAAATTTTTATTGCTACTATATAAAAGTATAGATTTCTACAGATTGATCTTGTATGCTGCAATTTTACTAAACCCATGTATTAGTCTTAGTGGCATTCTGTAGGATTTTAATAGACAATCATATTGCCTGTTAATATAGTTTTATTTCTTCCTTTTCAATCTGGATACCTTTTTTTTTCCTTCCTTTTCCTTATTGCAATGAAGCGACATTCCAGTAGAAGCCATGAATTTAAACTCCTTGCCTAGTTCCTAATCTTAGGGGAAAAGCATTCAGTCTCCTACCATTAAGTGTGAAATTCTAGCTATGTGTTTTTCATTGCTGTCATTTCAGATTGAAAAGTTTCCTCTATTCCTGTTTTTTTGAGAGTTTTTATCTGATACGTGCTTTACGGAACTTATTATATTTGTATCATTGATATTCTGTTTTCTTATCTCGCTCCTCAGCTAGATTGTAAACTCCTGAGTGCAAAACGTGCCTCACTCACCTTTGTATCCTCATTGCTCATGTCAATCAATGACTGTCACAAAATTGGAGTACTAACGAGCTGATATTAGGCAGTGCTTGTTTGGTCCAGTTGTTCTCCAAGTGTGGTCTCTGGGTCAGCAACATCAGTTCCACCTGGGAACTTATTAGAGCAATAAATTCTATGCCCCACCCAGCTTTACTGAATCTCTCTGAATTGCTATGGAGGTTTGACCCAGAAATCTGTAGTTAACAAGCACTCCAGGTGATTCTCTTGCCTGTTAGAGTTGGAGAATCATTGGGTTAGTAGCTAGAAAATGACTGGGGATCAGCAAGATGCAGTTTGAATCCTCCCTCTGTCAGATTCTTTAACCTAGAATAATTTACTTTTAAAGCCTCAGGTCTCTCACATATAAAACAGGAACAATAGGAGCTATTTTATAGGACTGTTTCAATTCAAATAAGATAATTTAGGTAAAGTTTCCTAAATGGTCCATAACATGTGTTCAGTAAATAACGATAAACAGTAGTTAATAACATAATAATAATGATACCAATAATATAGTAATTTCTAGCTGGTGGAAACAGGAGACTTCTGCTTATGGCAGTCTCTCTGGATATTATTTTCACTTTAAATGGAGAGGAATACATTTAGAGGGAAAATATCATTCTGGAATAAAAAATAGTCTACAAAACAGCAGAATCAATGAGGAAAGGAAAAGAAGGAAAAAAAGTGAGTGTGATGTATTTGTTTTAGGAGAAGAAAAGTCTAATGAACTTATTTGAAAATGTGGTACCCATATTTTGCAATAATAAAATCCTAAATGATAGGTTTGTTTGTTTGTTTGTTTTGCTTGGTTGAGAATAGAGAGTCATATTCAAAGTCTGAGTGGTACTCAATTTAAAAATTATCATCTTTCAACTAAAATACTCTTATGGCACCAACCATAGCACAAGCATGGTGCTAGATAATGGAATACAGAGACAAGGACAGAGTATTCCCCACCTAAACTAAGCTGAGTCTAGTGTACATATCAGACACTACCAAGGTGATGTCTAAAGCAGATTAAGCAAATAATTTCTTTAGGGTTTTGATACTTTATAATGGGAGGTTATATTCCCCAAACTGTCTTTCACATCCCTGTGGCAATATTATGACTACCAATTTGTGCTTTCTAATACCCTCACCTTCTCCCTCATCCCCACTAAAGCTGAAGCTGAATGATATTTTATGTCAACTATAATTTAATACATATATATTCATGGGATGTGGAGTATAGTATAGAAAATAGAGTCAATGGAATTGTAACAGCTATGTACGATATCAAAGGGGTAATAGATTGGGGGAGGGGGTTATCACTTTGTAAGGAGCGTAAATGTCTATACATTATTTTGTACACCTGAAACTAATAAAAATAATAAATAGGGCCGGCCAAGTGGTGCGTTGGTTAAGAGATGGCTTGGGATGCCAGAGGGCCTCGGTTCAGATCCCACATATAAGGGCCAGTGACACTGCCCTCTACAGCTAAGATGCTGAACAACAGCTCAACCTGGAGCTGGGCTGCCGTGAGTTGCCATGGGCTACTATGTGTGGCCAGCAGCCAGCATGATCGGCTGTCCAGAAGCCGGCGACTGATCTGCCTCGCTCGGGAAGAGCGCAATGATGGTGCCAACTTGGGCCAGTGAAGCAACGTCCTCCACAACTAGACTGAAGAACAAAAGGATAACAACTTGTCTGTTCCCCTTCCACCAATTCCCCAATAAAAATCTTTAAAAAAATAAAATTAAATAAATAAATAGAGGGAGGGATATAATGAGAGAAACCTATCTGGGCAGCTAAGATGGCCCTCAGTGTTTGGTGTATCTGTGAACAAAGAGAGATTTCCTTCAACATTAGCATTACTCAAGTGGGCATTTCTTCTGGAATTTGTGGCCCTGATTGTGTTGGCATTGTCACTAACCTAGATCCGTCATATACTTCCAGGTGCACACCAACAACATGGCAAAAAATGGTGTTTATTATTTTGGTTTGGCATGATAGGATTTCAAATTTGATTGAATGCTCCAAATGTGTCGGTTACCTCGTATATTCAAGGCAGTATGCTAGAGGAGACCAAAGATAAGTAAAATGGAACTCCTGCCCTGAAAGGTTCAGTGCCTACTGAGATAGATGCATATTCATTTAATAACAGTACATTTTCATACCTTTTCATACTTGACAAATAGCTTTCACATAAATGATCTTAATTGGTCTTCACAGTAGCCCCATGAAGTAAATAGGGTAAGCATTACTGGTCCATTCTATAGATACAGAATTAGAGTAAAAATAATCCCCATTATTTGTCTTAAGAAGCTTACACTACATTAACTCTATCCTCTATCTTACTCTCCTTATGCAATCAATCACCGAGTTGTATTGATTCTATCACCTAAATGTCACTGTAATTTTTGCATCCCTCACTATTTCTACCATCACTGCCTTAGTTGAAATAAGCTCATTCTTTCTTGCCTGGGCTATTTCAATAACCTCCTAATTAGTCTCCCTGCCTACAAGTTCTGCCCACTCCAATCTGCCACCAGAATTATCTTTCAAAAACAGAAATGATTATGCCACTCAGCTAAAAATCCCTTGCTGGCTTCTCTAACCATCAAGAGCAGTTTCAAATCCTTCAGGTTGGCATGAATCCACTTTACAAGGCTACACCAGTCAACCTCCCAAATCTCCCTCTAGTTGCCCGTCAACTCTGACCCTCAGTTCTATACACACAGACCAGATGCTCCAGCCACACTGAATTTATCACAGCCTTTCAAGCTCCTATACTTCTGTCTAATGACCTTCTTATCCTTTACAGCCAAACTCACTGGTACCAACACTAAGAAACCTTCATGACCATGGTTGTTTTGTTTGGTTGCCCCTTGTCTTGTGATTCTGGGCCTCTTTGTATTTCTATTATACAATTTATCACAATGTAATATGACTGTTGTGTAGACAGACTGCTTTCTCTTCAGCTGCTATGCTGGAAACCCTCTGGAGAAAAGCATTTGCATCTTAACCTTTTTTTTTTTTTAATTGGGGAACAGCCATTCAGCCATGGCCATTGGTTACACATTGCTTTCATGCTACAATGGCATAGTTGACTCTTTTAAGGAGGGCGCAGCTCACAGTGGCCCATGTGGGGATCGAACTGGCAACCTTGGTGTTATCAGCACCACACTCTAACCAACTGAGTTAACCTGTCACTCAACGTTTTAGCCATCTTTGAAAGAATCCTGGAGACTCTAGCGCTAATGGGAAGGACTCTTGGTAGGGCTGCCAGACTGGTCTACAGAATGCCCAGTGAATTTTGAATTTCAGAAAAATAATGAGTGATTGTTGGTTATATGTATGTCCCAAATATTGCATGAGACATCCTTACACTAATGTTCTTAAAATCTGAAATTCAAGTTTAACTGGCTGTCCTGTATTTTTCTTTCCCAAACCTGGGAGCACTAATTTTTGTGGACCTAAAATCCAGCTCTTATACCTTCTGGCAGTTAAGCACTGTCACATTTGCAATGTCTAACGAAAATCAAAGCTGAAATGTCTGCCCCACCCTCATGGATCTTCCGTTTTAGTAAAAAAGTCACAAAACCTATTATTAGAATCAGCAATTAATACTCAAAAGCTATGCCTTTTTGATAAACATTGACATGATAAACTACATGTCTAAGGACACATCTAAGTACTCATCTTATGGGAGAAAATAAATCTAGTTTTTTTGAATTGCCTGGTGATCAGAATATGTTAAAGGGAATCTATAAAGCTTAGTTGAAATGGCTTAGTTGCACTTTTAGTCAAACAACCACAATATTGAGACTAATGTAACTTTGGACAAATTGCTTAACTCTTCTGTACTTCCTTTTTTTAAATGTGCATGGGAAAGGAGGGTGCGGGGCAGGAAGGGTAACCAAGCTCTCTTGCCTAATGAAATGACTGTCAAGCTAAATGTGTAACTTCATAATATGCATTCAGATAAGGGCAGAGGCAAAAGTGAGGTCAGGAGCATTACTGAGTTTTCAGTTCTTATTGCGGAATGCACAAACCCGGAATTGGAGCCAGGCAATTGCAAAAACGATTCCAGATCTGCATGGTAACAATTTAGACTGACTTCCACTCCTGCCTGAAATTTCGCAGCAGAGGAAGTTCTTTTCCTGGCTGTCTGCCTTCACCCTGCCTCCCCCATCCCTCAGCAACGCAGGCTGCTCACTCCCCACATCTGTTTCCAAGCCATAGAACGCAGGGTCACAGCGTGGCGCAATAAGCAGCATTAGCAGGCAGCATGAATCAGTGGTAAACCTTTGATTTTAATTCCTTGCCTCTCCTAGAGAGGAAGTGTGGTCTAGTGGTTAACCTACTAAGAAAAGCAGCTAGGAGGCAAAATTCCTGGTCCTCTCCATCCCCCTGCCCATCAAACATACATTTCCACCCCCCTCCCCCACCCCCAACTTCTGCCCTGAAAAAAAGTTTTCCCTGAACCGACTTGATCATAAGACTCACTTGGGAAATATGTTAAATGATTCTTGAGACCCATCCGAGAATCTCTCAAGAACAGTCCTAGGAATCTGTATTTTTAACAAGCACTACAAATAAGTCTTCATAATCAGACTCAGCTCACTGTATGCTGGTTATACATTACACAGATGAAGAGAGAGCAGTAAAGGGAACCATAGGAAGAGAACCGAGGAGAAAAGAGCACATCTACCATCGGGTTTGCTTTTTACTGGCTCATGTGAAAAAGGCAAAGCACGAGGAATCAAAAGATGTGGATTCTAGTTCTGATTTCATGTATCGAGAGCTGCGTGAGCTTGGGCAGGTCAGATGGCCTCTCCTGATGGCGTTTTCATCATTTTAAAAATAAAAGTGATTAGATCATCTCTTTAGTTCTGTGATTCAATGAATTATTTCTGTGATTTCACAGAAATGCCAAGAAGGATTCAGAAAATCTCTTTTCCTGAAAATGACAGTGGGTGCAGTCACAGAGGTGTGGGTTGGCTTGTTTGGGGATGTGGCCAGACAATGGAAACAAGTGGCAGCGGGAGGTTTGGGGCCAAGGCCACAAAGAGGGTTCTCCCCACAACGCCACCCCCCTCTTCCCCCCTTGAGGCCCTGCAGCTGTCCTACTTATGCAAAGGCTTTGGCTCCTCTTTCCTTTTTAAAAGCATTTCTGACTCGTACATTCCCCTGAGGAGCAGAGAGATTCATCGTTTTGCGGAGAACTTGCACATGCTTTCCTGAAAGGAAGAGAGGAGGGAGGAAGGGGAGGGCTTGGATGGATTAGTGGGTGGGCTATGGTTGCCAAAGAAATGAGTCTCCCCATGTATGATTAACATACCCATCACAGCGTTAGCTCTGAATATGCTCAGCTACGTCCTTTGTCCCACTTCCACAATGCCTAGAAGTGTGTTCTCGTTCGTGGACTGGACACCCGCCTACTCACTGTCTCTGGAGGGTTTGGGCATTCTTCCACCCCAGAACAAGTGGGGGGCGGGGGGGAGAAGAGAGTTAGGAAGAGGAGGAGTGAGGCTTGGAAGTCACAAATGAGTCATGATTGTAGGAAAAGGATGTCTCATGAAGCCAACGCAGAACTAGCTTCCTAGAAACATCATGACAGGTCCCATAAAGCCCACGTTTGGTTCTAATTATAACATGCCCACATTTGAGCATTTTCACAGTTTTCCCATGGTAACAACAGGGTTTCTGAGGAAGAAGACTTTGACTCAAATGTGCTCTATACTTCTAATAGTGAGAACTGATTGGACTTATAAAAAAACAGTTATTTTTGCCATTTTACAAAGGAGAAATCATTGGCTCGCCTATGCCTATTAACAAAGCTGTAAACTGGAGTTAAGCACATTGTACTACACAAAAAAGCCAAGATGAGCAGCGTTTAAAAAAATCAGAAAAAAATAGGAACCTCAAATAAGTGACATTTGTTTCTCCCCTCAATTTGAGACAAATGGCAAACCAAGAAAAAAATAAACGATTTCAAAACTGACTTTGAAAGGATGCTGCAAATGACTTATTTATAGTTCCATTATAAGTACTTCCTGATCCTATGAAACAATGACTGCTGTTCCTGGGGACCATCATAAAACACAGCCTGGGTCTTTGAAAATCAAGTTATGCTCAAGTGTAATTTGTCATATGTTATTAATTTTTTTATTCAAAATCCTTTGAAAATTGCTAATTCTGGTAAACTTATTAATGATAACTTTTAATTACATTCCAGCTCTTGATCATTTTAGGTAAATGAGAATTTTATTTTTATCGATCCATTCTTTTCCATGTTTCACTAGTTAGATAACAGAGACACTAGCCAGAACCTGGGAGGGTGGAGATCAAACATTTTCTTCCTCTAGTAAAAGATTCCTGTTGGAAATTCACTAGATCTAGGGGAAATCATGAGGGGAGAGGGATTTCACAGGCACACTGGAGATGGAGCTAAGAAATAGTGTGTGCACCTGCTTGGAGCCGGCTTGGGGCTGGTTGGAGTTTTTTTTAACATTCTGTAAAAACTGGCATATGTGGAATTTAGAAAAGGAAGAGAGTACTGCCTATCCATTTTTGCAAGATTACCAAATGAGACTTCACTCTGTAAATCTCAGCAGTTATAAAAGTTGGCGTGATTTTCAAACTCCACCAGAGGAAGTAGAAATGATCAGAATACATGTTGGCAATGTTTTAAAATTTTCCAGCTGTATAAGAGATTCTCCTTCTGTATAAATAATAATAGCCTCAGGTTTAGTAACTTCTTAGGAAATGATTAAGACAAAAGATATACATTTTCCTCAATACTCCATCTTAGTTTCTTCAGATAAATTCTTGGAGTTTTATATGATAAGTTCAAAAAGTTATAGCTTATTTTTAAGATAAATGAAGTAATTGTAATATATATTTATGTTTTCCTTTCCATTTTTTGCATATTTTCTTACTTTTACAATATCTTTTAGTACAAACTGCAGAAAAATATGAAATGAAGAGAAGCAATATTTTAAGGACCCAAATATACTGTGGATATTGTAATTATTAATCAAAGTAATCAGTGGTATCTGGCAAAGTAAAATATAACAGTAGCTAATTTTTATGTAATTTATATAGCTTACTTTGTGCCAGGCACTGTTCTAAGAACTTTAAAAAAATACCAGAAATGTAGTTAATTCTCACAACAACCTTTATCTCCATTTTATAGATGGCAAAATTGAGGTACAGAGAGGTTCCAGAACTTGCCTTAGGTTACCACCAGATAGTAAGTGGAGGAGCTGGAATTCAACTTGGCAGTCTGTGTCTTGAGTCTGTATTCTTAATGGCTATGCGATATTGTCTCTTTGAAAAATGGCCAAGGGCCATTATAGAAAACAAAGCTGATTGGAATATTTTCAAAAGACTTGAGTACTTGAAAACTAGTCACTAACTCAGTCAAAATAGTATGAAGAATACGCTTTCTACAAAATAGTATGAAGAATATGCTTCTTGTCTCACTTTGATTCTTTGGTGTGAGTGCAGGGTACCTGTCTATGAGATACAACGTAAGTGAATTGTAGGAGAGTAGAGGCTATTAGATGAAATGTTCATCATTATCAACTAAAATATTGTGCCTTTGAAGTGTCATAATGGTGTATTTACTGTCTATAAGGAACTTGTGGTTTGATAAGACAAAGGTAATTATTGACATTTGATAAACCTTTATTGTAAAATTGCTATCTACATCATATATGAAGATAAATAAGCCACAATATTTACCTTCAAGGTGGTTAACAGCCTGAATGGGGAGATGGACAACCACCATAGGGTATGGTAGATGCCATAGTAAGTGAAAGAAAAAGATCCTATGAGAGCAGCAGGAGGGGTTCCTAAACCAGTCAGGGAATTCCTGGATGGCTTCTCCAAGGACATGATGCCTGTCTGAAGCCCTTTATAATTTTTGTTTCCAATTTCCATATTCTAACCCTCTCATGCACATTTGAATTTATGAGGTGTGATCAAACAATATGGCAAATGTTTAAATAAAAAATATTACAGTAAAAAGCACATTGCCATTAATCCCCCCTGAAAATACTCCCCCTCGCTTTGAACACCCTTATCCCATCATTCTTGCTACTTTCTGAAGCAGTTCTGGAAGTCCTCTTTTGTGAGTGTCTTTAGTTGTGCTGTCGTGGCTGCCTCCATGTTCTGAATTATTTTGACTTTGGGGAAGAGCCAGAGGTTACACAGTGCCAGATCTGGTGAATAAGGTGGATGAGGACACACCGTAATGTTTTCATTTGACAGAAATTGCCCTATACCAGGAGTGATGTGTGACATGGAGTGTTATCATCATGGAAGCTGATTTATGGCACACTTTAAAATACACTTTCTCTCAACAATAGTTCACGTCTGACTGACTGCACCAAACCAGTTGAAACTTGTCACACACACTGTTATAAGGTTCAAAGCGCCACTTCCTGTATTGAAGATCCCTGCCTTTCCGCTGGATGGCACTCAGCAGCAGCATTCACCATATTTTGTGATCACAACGGGAAGGCTCCTTGTCACACATTGCTCCTGGTACAGCAATTTCTGTCAAGTGAAAACATTACGGTGTGTCCTCATCCACCTTATTCACTGAATCTGGCATCGTGAGACTTCTGGCTCTTCCCCAAAGTCAAATTGACCATGAAAGGTAAATGTTTTGAATCGATTCAGGATATTGAGGCAGGCATGACAGCGCAACTAAAGACACTCCCGAAAGAGGACTTCCAGAACTGCTTCAGAAAGTGGCAAGAACGATGGGATAAGTGTGTTCAAAGTGGGAAGTGGGGGGGGGGGATTTTGAGGGGGATTAATGGCAATGTGCATTTTACTATAATAACTTTTGTTTTTATTTAAACATTCATCATATTGTTTGACTACACCTCATATAAATACTAGCTTTAAGGATATGATTTCTTAATTCCCAATCATGTCTTCATTTCCATTAACCTACCAGGATAAATTCTGGGGATCAATCTCAACAGAAAATGGCTGAGAAGCCTTAGACCCGGAGAGATGATTTTTCAGAATGGATTCTTTCTGCATCTGATACTCCCCATCTGTTTTGAGACTGGGTTGCCTTAGCTGTCTGTGCAGGCAGATTCCTGTTTACTGACCACTTACCTGAGCTGTCCACTGGTGTTGAGCTTTCCTCTATTTTTGCCTTTGTTAGCTTTTTGTTTCCCCTGGCTTCTGCTTCCTTGATTAGTTCCTGTCTCTCTGCTAACTATGACCTTTGATTCCTATTTTCTTTTGGACTTGCTGAACCCTGTTTAATCAAGTCTCCAGCCTTAGATATACTTCTGCCTTTTGGTTCACACATTGTCTCAATGCTTCTTGCTTTGTGCAGTCCCCTATTCCACTATTTCAATTAGGAATCTTGGCAGATAGATAGAGCTTAGTGTTAGATACTCAAGAATAGAGCGCAAAGTAAAATACAGAAATAAGATAAGTGCTCTCACTTAAGCAGAGAGTAGTACTTCTGGGAGAAAAGTATTCTCAAAAACTTTTGACCATTAACTGTTGTTACAGATGGGCATACCGCCTTTTGATGAAAAATAAAAGCTTTAGATTCAGGTAGGCAATTTGAGTTGACAGCTATGTGCATTCTTTCAGTTTTAAAGAAAATTAATGGTGACATGTGAATATGCAAGATGATATAAGGTTGCTATGACCAGATGCCCTCAACCCATTGTCAAAACCTGCTGTGAGTTCCATAGTGGGTATGTTGTTCAAAATTCCTCGATGTGCTACCTAAAAGATTTGATTCGGAGACTTGCAAAAGGACCCCTGGGCTAAAGATCAAGGAATAGCAAAGTTAGGAAACTGAATATTGGTGTAGAATCTTTCGGACACACACATTGCATACTCCAAGTTTGTATTCTGAAAATGCTTTCTGCAAAAGTTTTAAAGAAGGAAATAGTCCTTATTGCACAAACATTCCCTACTTGAAAAGCATGTCCCTGCCACAAATAACATTTATCTCCTCAAAATAGAAATCCCAGACAACACTTCCTCAGTGCACCAATCAATTTTCTCAAAGTACAAGCATGCTAAATTGCCTTTACTTCTTTTCCTGCTCTTGAACTAGCTTTATCTCTCTAGAATCTTCTCCATAGTCACCATCTTCCCAACAAGCAGCAAGAGCAGCAACATAATCATTATTTCACACCATGTAGGGAGAAAGACATGGATAAAAACTGGCATCAGAAGGGCAATTAGAAGCAATTACAAAAAAATAAATACAATTTGTGTCCTCCTCCCCACCCTTATTGTTTTATAGGATATATAAACATTCAAGAGGAACATTTTTGAAATAGTGTCTGAGGTAGTTTATAAACTGAAGCCAGTAGGGCAGTGTTTCTCAGACTCTTAATGGACCTTCAACAGATGACAATTGTGCTTATTTAAAATGTGGCTTACCAAATCAGAATCAAACCAAAGAAATCTGCATTTTTAACAAGCTTTCAATGTGATCATATGGTTCATAGGGAAACCATTACTCTCGGATTGTGCTTCAAATAGGCAAGAATCTTGTAATTGTAGTCAAATCAAACACACCTGGCTCCAAGTAAATAAATGAAAACTGTTATGACTGGTGGATGCATTATAAGGATGAGAAGGGGGCTGTCGGGTTGTTAAAAAGAATTAAGTGGAAAAGGCTCTCTTTGTGATAGGGGAGATAGGAGGGCAGTCCTTTTATGATTTGAGTGGCATCATAGCACTGTATAGATTGTCCTTCCTCGGCCTATATCTTGGAGATATAGGGAGAAAGAAAGCAAAAGCCATGATAAATAGGTCACCTGTGGTCACGACCCAGCAAAGCGTGACCGTCTGCTAAAAGACAAGCAAGTCCCATATCGAGCCAAATCAAGAGTATTTTGTTTTTACCCAAAGAAGGGTGAATTGTATGTTGATGGTAATCACCATTTAGCCAAAACAGAGAAAACTAGGGTATACAAAATAGTGTCCTCTGCACATATGTGAGCCCTAGAATTTTGGGCCGCCCACATAAAGCAAATAAAATGCTTGGAAGGACCAAGAGCCATGTCTTGATGCCCTAAAAAGCCCACAGAACTACTCTCTCCTCTCCCCTGACTGACTTCAGCACTCTGCTATTCTGTGAGGAGAGCCAGTGGCTCAGTGCCCTTTCTGAGCTCTCTTTAGGGTCAGCTTGGCACCATGCCATGCCTCTGACCAATGTACTTTGGTATTCACTGTCACAGGAACTGTTCAACAAAACAATACATGACAGACATCACTATAATATGATGTATGCTTAGTAATAGCCAAAATAAAATCTCATTTAAAAATCTGGAAGGCCAGTCTCTAAGAATGAAGTAGTGATAGATGCTACAGCATTGGATGAACCTTAAAAACATTATGCGATATAAAAGAAACCAGAGGCAAAAGCCACATATCGTATGATTTCATTTATATGAAATGTTCAGAATAGGCAAATCAATAGAAACAAAGAGTAGATTAGTGGTTGCCAGAGGCTAGGTTGGGAGGGGGGACTGGAGCAACTGCTAATGGATGTGAGGTTTTTTTGGGGGGTGACAAAAATGTTCTAAAATTAGATAGCTGCGATAGTTGCACAACCTTGTGAATATATTAAAACAATACCCACTGAACTACACCCCTTAAAACGGTGAATTTTATGGTATATGATTCATATCGCAATAAAGTTTTCCTTGAAAAATAATTTTAAAATATTGAGAGTCTCCTGTGAAAATTTTGGTATATCAATATGCTGAGATACAGAAGTTAAAATTGAATTAAGCAATGATCAAGTGATAAAGTTGATCAAGTGCTGAAGTTTTATTTAAATTAAGAGTTTTCTTTAAATCTTATTATATACAGATCTCTTTGGTTATATTTAGCAGATACAATGGGTAACGAACACATTTTTTAAACTTTGTTTTCACATATAATACAAAATTTGAGAGTGTTTGGATGCTAAACAAGATTAGACGTCTTATGAGACACATTATAATTCAGTAGTGACTAAGCTAAATTAGAACTGGTAAGAAGGGTACCAAACTATAATATATCATTAGCATTCATTTCTTTTCAAGGTTGTTTCACAGGATATAGCTTGTTCTCTTTAATGGTTAATTTAATCATATTATTAAAGAGATTTTTTTTTAAAAGTAAGATTAACTGGGAGAAGAAAATTTGGTTATCAATCTCATACACAGTTATGGTTTAAACTAGATTAATTGAACTATAGCACATGGTTGTCAGCATATGGCAGAGTCAGGATTTGGGGAGAGGGTAATAAATTCATTTCAAAGATTGAATCGGTAAAATCAAGTAATGAGGGTATAGTATATTACTTAATGCACGGCGTTCGTGATAATAAATTCATTTCAAAGATTGAATCGGTAAAATCAAGTAATGAGGGTATAGTATATTACTTAATGCACGGCGTTCGTGATCCAGACTAATGCTTCTTCTGATTCTTAGCAGTTTTGTTAGGTGTCCTTTTTACAATATGAAAGAAGATATGGACCCTCCCCCTAAAAGGCATATATGCAGGTACGAACTTGTTTTTCCATAGAATTTTTAGGAGGACCATTCTGAAGTCTATCCATGGACTCTTCACCCCGTGCTGAGAACTCTATCCCTATATAAAGAATAGTTTAGCCCACACGAATGCTTTTTTTGGTCAATTCAAGCTATTGTCAGTAATTCTATATTTGCAGAGATGCTAAAAGTTTTTTAATGCACTCACACAGTATGTTGGGCAATGGACACCCACTCTAGCACCAACTGTGTCAGTTCCAAGATTGGACTTTAATTATCATGGCTCTTTGGGATATGACAATAACTTAGAGGAAGTGGGATTGTATGGGATTAGAAAGTATTCAATCCCCACTTCCCGATTAAACAGGAAGATTTCCTTAATAAGTGGTCTCTGATGTTCTTTCTACTTATGCTTTAATGAGGAGCTCTACAAATAAACCTTCAAGTAGAATCTGAGACATTTTTCAAATATGAACTCTCTACAGCTCACCCAGCCCCCAAATACTGCATGGATCCAGAGAATTCAGGCAAGCACTGAGCTTTGGTCTGAATTCTCCACAAAGAGGCCTCAATGTTTGCACTTTGTTGACCATAAGTGATATATTTAGTTATCCAGAAGGGTAGTCAATCTGCCAGGGAAAATATCCTGAAAAAAAAATGAAGCAGGCAATTATGTTGGGCAGACCCAGGAGTTACTGTGGATGGGCCTTGTTTTGCAACAGATTCCTAACTCAGTCAAAAAGTCTCATGTCCATGTATTTTCCTGGGGAGAAACTTCAAGGCGGCGATGTGAAAACTAACAGACTTGATGAAGGGGTGTGTAGCCATCTGGTTTGCTCACAAGCAGAGATGCTCTTTTTATCAGAATTATTTTCAGATTTTTATGTGGGGGAGCAGTTAGCCATCTTGAATACCACATATTAACCCTCTCCTTAAACAATTCTATTCAAAATTCTCCTAATAAAGATACTGGGAAACTTTTTTTTTTTCTTTTTCCTGAAAGAGGGAACAGAGGTCTGGTGAAATCCAGGAGCCAGTGTCTAGGATGAGGGCAGGCATTTACAGTGAGATTTCCCTGTAATGCCCAAGGTTTAGGGACAACGCATCCCTATGATTGGCTCCCGGAGGATGCCTTCAGACTGAGCTTTCATTTCAGATGGAAATAAGAGTCAGGATCTACAAAGGTGACCCTCAGTCTCCTTAGAGCTGAATTATTTTCTTTTTGGAGCCAAAGCCTCTTTGTTCTTCCCATCCCCCCAGCTGAGGTAGGTGAAGGAAGCATTTGGACAACTGGTCACTAACTTTGTGTGGTACAGAGTTCAAGAAAGAACACACAGCTCTGCTCCTACTTTTTTTGTTCTAATCACGCATAACACTTCACTACTAGAGTTTTGAATATTTAACATCCACAGAGAACAGCTTGTCTGTAGGTTTCTGTTGGGGACAAAAAAGGTTGGTGGTGGAAAGCTGAGTTTATTTTTCTTGCTTTTTTTTTATTTTTCCTTTTTTTCTGGGACTCTTCTATATGCACTCATTCTTATTTTGAGCCAAATGGAAGGACAGGTTTCTTTTCATTTCCTGCCTGATTGGAAAAAGTTTTCCTAGTCAATTTCTGGCAGGAATGCCCTAGTATCTTGGGAAGGGCCTTTCTAAAGTGGCAGCATTTTCTCGAGTGACCAGCCACTATTACAGGCACCAGTATATTTCTCCCGCTTCCATGTAAAGGACAAAAATCAGAAGAAAAAGACAAGGCCTAGGTTGTTGTTGGGAAGAGCGTAAAGGACTGAGGGTGAACTTTTTCTATCTTCTTTGTCTGTGTTGGGCTGTACGTGATAAACCAGAAAGGTGGTTACTTTTTAAAGGGCTTCCTTTTACTTTTCTTGTGGTTTAGAGTGAGCCTTGTTGGTGGAGCAGATATATTAAATTCTGATTCTTCCTTTCAAAAGGAGCATAATAGTAATATAATTTTAAAGTGTTGTGACCTTGGGTTCCATAGCCAAAGGAAGAAAGGCAAACAAAGCACATGCTATTTCTAAAATTCTGGAATTAATTTGAACTAATGGCTTTATATAAACCCCCATTTCCTCAAATATAAAGTGAATTTTTTTTTGTCTCTGAAATTATTTCCCAGAAAAAAGGAGGTCACCTTCAATACACATCTTAATGAAGTCATTTTTGTGCTCTCTCAATATCTGAATGTGAAACAAGAAACCACTGTTAAGGGGAGATGCATTGGGATGAAATGATCTAAGTGAATGTCTGTTCTGATGCTTATGGAGGTCATCTGTCGAACTGGTTAAAAAAAGGAAAATGTCGAAAATAAATTTAACACTGATTTAGTGATTATTCTTGAAGTTATTAGCCTTGAGGTGAAATGCTAGATTTTTTTTTTTTTTATAAGTGGGCCTATGTAAGAGAACACATAAAATCGCAATTCAGCAAGTGACACATTATGGAGATTACAAATATACACCTATTGGAAATGAAAGTGCTATGCAAATGGGTGTTTGTGACTTGGGATAACATTTCTAGTATTTTACATGGACTCTAAAATTGTTAGTTCTTGTCATGGGGATGTAAAGTACAGCATAGGGAATACAGTCAGTAATATTGTAGTAACTATGTATGGTGTCAGATAGGTACTAGACTTATCTGGGAGGTCAATTCATAAGGTATATACATGTCTAATCACTACATTGTACACCTAAAACTAATATGTCAACTGTAATTGAAAATTTTTTTTAAATATACAAAAAACTATGATTTATGGTACTCATTTTGGAATCTCTAGTAAATTGTGTATTTAAAAAAGTGTTTGCTCTCAAACAACTTAGCAGGAATTCATGGTGATGTGTCTCAAAAACTTTGATTAGTCACAAAATGACACTGGTGAGGGATAACATTGTTTTAAGAAGTAATAGTGGACAAATATAGTATTTAAAAAACTCAGTATATTATTTTACCAATATGATTTTAAATATCTATATATAATTAAGTAATAAATGCTTTGAATAAACTTTGACTTATTTGTCCACATCCTGAATGTGTGTGTTTTCATGGCCCAGAGAGATTTTTTAGGATTGTTATATATCTAGGCATATATGGCGGGTAATAGATCATAGAGCTACAAATCCTTAGAAGATCATGGGGCCTAGGGAGGACTTCCCCATTTTACAGATGAAATAATTATTAGCTCAAGGTTACAAAGTTAGTTGGTGACAGAGGGGGGATTAGAAATGAGACTTGCTCATTCTGTTATGACATGGCATCACTCTCTCAGAGGGATCTTTCCTTCAGGAAACTACCAAACCCTGGCAAACAGAGAAAAAAGACGAAGAAAAATGGTTCCAAAGTCTCTCTAAGAGGGAGAAACTTTTACCTGTGAGAAGCTGCTGCTTTTCCCCTAGACACACACACACACACACACACACACACACACACACACACACCCAGAAGCCTTTCATCCCAGCCTGGTGTTTCCATTATGAACCCCCCTTTGTGAGACTCATCTCAAACTAGAATCGGCTGTAGTGGGGGATTTATAAAAGCTCCAGGCCCAAGCAGCTGCCTGCTACAGTGGAGTATAAAGGTTACTGTACCCTTGGGTATCCCAGGTATTATTAAATACACTGGCCCTCCCCTACTCTGCAAGTCAAAGAGTAGTAGTTCCTAAAGTCACTTGTGGGGCAGTTCTATAACAAATAAAGGACAATCTCTGTAACCCAAGGGGCCAATGCCCTGGTTTAAGCCTCTACAACCTGTCGTTCACAGCCTGTGCTAAATGGATGATAAGCAATGTGGAGAGGGTGAGTTCAAATGAGCATGAGAAAGAATCATCCCAAAAGGAAGCCAGGCCTTCTTCCCTGGGGCCTTGGGTGGGTTGGATTCTGATCAGTTTAACAATCCATATTGTTCCAGAGTCCCACATAGTGCTCGGATTTTTCAGAGTGACTGAAGAGGTCGAAGGAGTCCTAACTGCAAATTTCCTCCTGCCTATATCATCCTGTTGCCGCTACTCAAGGACTGAAAGTGGGAAGCGCTTCAGGGATTCAGGGTAAGGAAGCAGTACTGGACGAATGGGAAATAGCCTGGTATCCTGGTAGCATGAGGATACACACATGAAGGTGAATGGGCAAGACCTGAGTCACTGAGGGCGAGTAAATGCTGGAAGTAGGTGGGAATTTTAAGAGGTGGTGACTTCGGATAGAAGATAGAACTTCACAGTCAGGCAGGGTTTCAGGGATCAGGGAGGTGGTCAAATGGGTATTGTTTTCAGTCAAAAGTGCTCATTCTACAATTAGCTGGACTCTAAAAAAACAATTGTTTCTTCTCCAGTACTTCTTTTAGTATGATCCCCTGACATAGGCCACTTTTATCTGTTTGGACATATGCGTATGTCTCTCTGTGTCAAATAAATTATATAGCTCGAAGTGTCTGTCTCTATAAACAACTTCTCTTTCCTCAATTCTGGTTACTTCAAAGCACTAGCTCCCATGACCGACAACCATTCTTGAAGTTAACATTTTCTAAATCTGTATATATTTGAAATTTGATAATCTTTTAACAACAAAGAGAGGGGGTTTTAAGGCAATATAAATCGGAACCAGGTATGTTGAGACAGTCGCGCAAAAATGGTATCTCTTCTTCCCCTTTTCTATTTAGTTTCCTGTGGCTCTTGACATTGACTAAAACAAATCACATTCAATCAAACAAGCAACTAAATTGAAAAAAGATGTAACCACTCTCCCCCCCATCCCCCACCCACAAAAAACAAAAACATTAAGCTGAAGTAAAAACTATGTAAGTATTCATTGTGGTCAAATGTTATTTCTAGTCTCTGGTTCTAGGGCTAGTGCACCTGCTGAGAATTCCAGACACCTGAAATCTTACTCTATCCTTGACTCACTGAATTTTTAGATAAGTTGCCAAGCTTATTCTCCTCCCCTTTTTATATGTAAAGAGGCTGTGGAATTGCTATTCTCTTCTATCACTGAGTGAGAAATATGGCGTTAGTGACTATGGAATACTCTCCTAACGTTTCTTTAGGGGCGGGCAAATACAGTGAAAACTAGTGGGGCGTTTCAATAACATTGCTAAGAGCATTGGATTTGCAAATGACCTAGAATTAGCATCCACAGTGAAGATCACTGGGTGGAGAGTAGGTGGTTTCTGTTTTGTCTATTTGTTTCCTTTTTATCTGCTAGCTAGTTTGAATGTAAGCTACTGTGGTCTCTGGATATCCTTAGACTTTTTATACTTGTAGGATTGCCCAAAAGCTCAAAGCAGGCATTGTGGAGCATGGCCTGGAATGAAGTGGGGAAGTAGGCTGAGGGGTCCAGCCAGGGCACTTGGTAGCTGCTCCATGAGATCCAGGGCCCTTGATTCTCAAAGATCAGAACTCAAGTAGGGTGACTGAATAACAGGTCAGAGATGTAGAACTGAAGTATCCTTGAGTTAATGGTTTCTTATATGTTTCCTGTGCTGAATTTAAAAATAGCACTGGATGTCTCCACAAAGACCTGAACACAAAGGTTCACAGCAACTTTTCTCAGAATAGCCCCAAACTGGAAACGACTCACATTTTCCTCAACAGCTGAATGGATAAACAAATGGTTGGTACATCCACGCAATAGAGCGCTACAGCAACAATATAAAAGAATGAGCTGCTTTCTTGAATCAAAGCCAATTGGAGACCTGTACAAATAGAACTTTTGCATTCATTTTCTATTGTTCATAACAAATTACCAGAAACAAAGCAGCTTAAAATAAAACCCATGTATTAACTCACAGTTCTGTAGGTCAGAAATCCAAGTACAGGCATGGCTGGCTTCTCCGCTCAGGTTCTTAGAAGGCTGAAGTCAAGATGCTGACAAGGCTGTTCTTTTCTGGAGACCCTGGAGAAGAATTTGTTCCTGAGCTCCTTCAGGTTGCTAACTGAATCCTGTTCCTTTAAGTTGTGTGACTGAGATCCCTGTTAATTGCCGACTGTCCATGGGGGGCTATTTTCAGTTCCTAGGGACTTCAAGTTCTCATGCTTCAACTCGCTTCCTGCAGGAAGAATCGCATTCCTTGAATGGGTTCACCTGATTAGCTCAGGCCTCCTAAGGATAATCTCCCTAAATGAAGATCAACTGATTTGTGACCTTAATTTGTTCTGCAAATTTCTCATAGCAGCACCTAGATTGGTATTTGATTAGCTACCTGGGAGAAGATGTGGTTGTGCCAGAGGCTGGGAATCTTGAGGGTCAGCTTACAATTCTGCCTACCACAACTCTTAACTTCACCATTTTGTTTGCTCTGTCAAAACACAGAGCATAGAAAGAAAACTGCTATAGAGGAACAGACCTGGTCCACTGAGTCCAGTAGCCTCACCTTAACTATGGGACCACTAGGTAGCATTGGGAAGGTTTGATTGTCCGTATGGTCTCACCTTTGGTGATGGAGAGAGGCTTCTGTTTAGGAGTAGTACATATGTACGTTTGACTAGGAGATAAAAGAGACCATAATACTAAAAAACGATAATAATTTTTAAAATAATTACCAAATGCCCTCCAGTGAGCATGTGCTATTCTTGCAATCAGATACAAAATATTTTTAAGTGAAATATGTAATATTATATTACAATTTTTCTTAGTTAGCCCTGATGGGTTTATCACACTTGATTTTATCTAAGCCATTGGTAAGATCCTTTTTTTAAATGAAGGTGATTCAGAAAAAAATGTTTATAAGCTGCATTTTAAAAATTTAAAAATATTTTTATTATGTGAAATGGATAATTGCATTGGCTTATACCTATCATTACCTATTTCACTGAATACAAGAATGTCACTGAGAAAATTTGCACTCCTTTTCTCTACTGCATTATTTAGTAATTGGTTACTTTTTGAGAAATGGGAACACAGAGCTAAGTGTTCGTAAACACTTTGTGAAGCACTTTAGAATTTCTAAAATTCATGCATATGTACTACCCCCATTGCACTGAACAATCTCACTTTACCTTCGAAAATCAGAAATGATGTTACCTGCCCAAAACTACAAAGGGAATTAGAGGCATATATGGGGTTAGAATTAATTCTAGTGTTGTGACATGGTCCTCCCTCTCTATCTATTCTTAGAAGAGAGAACAAGAGTAAGTAGAGCTAGCATATGTCTATCTTGGGTTAAGAAACCCAGGCCAAGAACTTTAGAGCCTACACACTCCTATTTTGGAAACCAGTCTTGAGAGGGCTGTGTATGAGATAAATTAAAAACTTGCCTTTCTCTCCTATTTATTCTCATACCAAAGATCCTCTATCAAAGGCATGCTAGAAAAGAGCTACTTACAGTATTCAATGAATATGTTTGTTTTCGAATATGTATATGTCAGTACTGGTAAAGAATCACAAACCCTCTTTCTTGTGTTCAGAAGTACCATTTCTTGATTCTGGGTGCAGGGGTTAGTGTATCCTGCTGCCATTGTATCCCAATAATCCATGCCCAGCCAAGCTAACCACATCTACTTTGTCTATTTTGGCCATGATGTGAAGATCCTTAAAATTGCATGTCTTGGTTTGGGACTGTGCCTGGTGGTGAAATCCTATACGGTTTTATTTCTTTTGTTTGCAGTTTGTTTATGGTCTCTTCTAGGAGAGGTGCTGGAGCTGACTAGGGGAAGTTACATCAGATCCATGGTTTTCTTGATTAGATCATTATAGGCTCCAAAATAAACTGCCCCTTATGAAATACAGCTAACTATTGGCAGATAGTAGGTAGTCATTCTTCCTCAATCCCTTGAAAAAAAAGGACTGAAATCTTCAGCAATTTTTATTGCCAGAGGGCACACATGGTAGAAATTATGTTAAGCCATCCTTTAATTTATATAAATAATCAAGAAATGGCAATTGACTTTGTTCATAGACCAATTTAAATCTATTAACATATGTAAACTTTGTAAAACAAAAGTACATCTGCTTCATGGATGTACTGTCAGCATCTTTCTGATTTCAAGCTCATGCAGGATTTTGCTCCCTGGCATGGAGACAAGCATGATCAAAAGTAGTTGGTCTGGAAGGCTTAGGATAATCAAACAGGTAATGAAGTTTTCCTGAAAAAATTCTGTTCACCACAGTTAAGTTCAAGGAAGTAGAAATTACTTTAACTTGCAATAGTTCATTAAATTAACTCTGCAATTATAGAGGCCTCTGCAATGCGATTCTTAATTAAAGCTAGTGATGAATTCATGGCGCAGATAGGAGAGCGGTGGCCCTTGTTTTGGTTTTGAACGGAGTTACAGATATGTGCAATGGTACTTGTATATGATCATCCTGAGGGGGATTTCTGGACAAAGTGGTCACTATGTTTGACAACAAATGACGTGACTTCTGATCTCGATTCTCTGCCAAAATCTCAAGGTAACTTTCCTTTTTAGAAGTCTGGAACTAGAACACTGATGGAAAATCAGAAGCAATGAATCTTACATTTTGTGTGAAGAAATATATCTTGGGTAAGTCCTATCTGAGCCTCGCAACATAATTTTCTGGTACCCAATTTTTGAAATCTAATTCAAGTCCCTCCTGGAGTACACCTCTTTCAGAAGAAGAATTAGTTATTAACTAATAAATATATTATTATTATGATTGTTTTATTAGCTAATAGAAATAGAGGCCTTGACTTATATGGATTTATTTCATCTAATTTAAAATTGTCTCATTTAATCTTCATATTAATTCTATGATGTAGGTACTATTATTTTCTTATTTTAAAGATTAAACAACTAAGGCTCTGAAGGTTTGAGTACCTTGCCCTAAGGACACACAGCTTAGAAGAGGATGGTTTAATATCTGAACCAACCTTTCTATGACTTCAAAGCTAGAATGTTTTCACTTGTGATACTAGTTTCACCTCTTTTCAAGTATAGACTTTTTAGATAAAATATTTTATTAAAAATGACATTTCTTGAATGATTACCTCTGTTAGTCCCTAGCAGAAAACAGATGGCATACCCAAATTAGGATGATTCCAGGAGAGTTTATTTACAAAGCGACTGTTTATAAAGGTGTGTGTTGGGTGGGTGTGTGTGGTGAGGGGGAGGATAGAGTTTAGAGGAACCACAATACATAGTGCAGCAACCTGATGCTAGTAGCAGTGAATGAAGTGTTATTGCACCTAGATCTGAAAGGATGAAGGGAGAGAGCAGTTACTGAGCAAAAAAAAAAAAGTATGGAGACAGTTGTCTGGAAAGGCATTTTGATCCCAGATGGAGGGACATATCCAACCCAACCCAAGACCATCTCACAGGAAAGGAGCCAGGGGAGATATACCCTGACCTTGCTCTCCTCTCACCTCTGATCTTCTGCCAAGTCTTTCATTAGCTAAACCTGAGAGGAAGCCAGAGGGCACAGCAGTCTTGTTGATGTGGTCCTCATAGATCAGTTGAGCAAGGCACAGAGCCGACTGGAGAAGAATGGAGATAGGATCTGCAGGGACAAACAGAAATTCTCTGGCACACCGACACCTATGAAAATGCACTGAGGGTAATATTAGATGGTTGGCCGATTCTGTGAATAAAGATGTACATTAGATACACAGCTTTTGTTAGGATATGAGGAAAAATACAGCCAATTTGGCTTTTTGGAACCTATCTCTGGCTATGGCATAGTATCGAGCCTCATTTTGGGCAACTGCTTCTGTCATGGCCAATGGAAGAGCTGTGCTCCTAGAGCATGTCTCTGGCAAGAGTCATAACCCTCAGTCACCTCCCAGAGTTAAGGTTCCTTCTTAATCCCCTTTGAAAAATGCAGCTTTCTTGAAAGGTCACTAGGGAAGGTCAATGGTTGCTTTTAGCATTTCCAGAGAAAAAACAGGTATCCACCCATTTAAACAGTTGCTAAAAGAGTTTAGTATAAATGATTTCTTAGTACATTTCAAAACAAAACAAAGAAGTAAACTAAAAGAAGAAAATGGAAGAACGAATATTAAGCTGTGAACATTGAAGGGTCTTGGAAAGGTCCTGGGTGGGAATAAGGGCTGTACCAGTGTTGTAGGGAGGAGCAGCATAAAGAAAAAAAAAATAAAAGAAACAAAACTTGTTAGCTTAATGATCTATCCAGATTTTAGTTAATTATAGAAGATATTGGCGTGCCATCTATTTACAATATTCAGGTATTTATAATCTTTTCTGCTACCAAATTGCCAAAAACATTTCTTCAAACATAAATTGATTGCACATTAGTTCCTTAAAAATGCATGGTGGGGTCGGCCAAAGGGCTCATTGGTTAAGAGTTGGCTTGGGAGCATGAGCTCTGAGCAGCAGGGCCACTGGTTCGGATCCCACATGGGCCAGTGACACAGAGCCCTCTACAGCTAAGATGGTGAACAACAGCTCGACCTGGAGCTGGGCTGCCGTGAGTCACCAGGGATGGCGTAGGCTGCAGTTCCTTGCTGCTTTGGGCTGCCATAAGCTACTGTGAATGGCCGGCAGCCGGCAGCCGGCAGCCGGCATGAGCTACCGTGAGCCACCGTGAGTGGCCGTCCAATGACTGGCAACTGATCTGCCTCCCTGGGAAGAGCACAATGACAATACCAACATGGGCCAGTGAAGCAACGTCCTCCACAACTAGACTGAAGAACAAAAGGACAGCAACTTGTCTGTTCCCCTCCCCCAATTCCCCAATGCTGTTCCCTCCCCCAATTCCCCAATAAAATCTTTAGAAAAAAAAAATGTCCAGTGTTCCAATTTGAATGGTTTCCTCTTGTAACTCCCACCTCTTTTGGAAAATGGGCATTACCTCTTTACTAAGTAATACTCTGCACTCATATGCAGGTGCCATCCTCAGCATATTTGCTGTCCCAGAGAATCTTATACCCCACACTTACCTTTCCTCTTTCTAAAAGTTCACTACCACTTCCTTTAGAGCTGTAACCCATCCACCCACTCCCTTGTATTTTCTTAAACATTTAGGCAAGTACATCTAAAACTCTTCTGTATAAATTATTCAGAAAGCTGATGTGACAGAATCGGCTCCTTCATCTAATTTCTTCAGGAGACGTTAATGGTTGTGCCCAGAAGTTCCACTATAAAGTAGAAAGAACAATATTGTTAGGTATAATTTCCAGACTATGGAGGGGAGCTGGAAGGTGAGGCAGTATAGTGACACCCTAACTATACATCGAGTACACGGTGCAGCTAGGACCACAATCTGGGGTCTCAGTACCGTGTTTTTTATTACTATCCATATTTTTCTTAGCATATTTTTTTTCACCTAAAATGTGGAATTGATCACAGCCGAGCTGTAGTTTACTTGTAAGAACCTTTTGTTTTTGCCAAATTCATTCCCCATGCTTTCTTTGTGTTTCTGTTGATCTCATTTGGAATTCCCTCGTTTTCAAAAGCTTTCCAAATTCTATGAAACTGAAGTACTACTTTCTTATTGAAGTATGACCTCTCATTCTAGGCCAAGGACATTGTTATTAATTCTGAATGCTCGCAGTGGTTAGCACCCCTTTTTGCTTAATCAGATATAGTACTGAATTAGGGCTTTATCATATTTCTAAAAGCTTATTAATTTGTTTTCAAATTTGTTAATGTATGTATATGTAGTCTCTCAACTTGTGTATAAGCTCCATTTGAGCTAAGAATATACATTATACTTCCCTGTATCTCTTGCTATCCATACGTATATGCTCATGCTGAATGAATACTGGCCAAATAAATCAATAAAGTATGGTTGAAAGAGGAGTGAGAGACATGTAGTCAACATGGTGGATGGAACACATGAATCATCTCCTCAAACTTCACTAAAATGACAGTAAAGAAATGACAAAGGTTTAAATCTATTCAACAGAGAAAAGAGATGTGAAGTGCAACAGAAATGTCATCAAAGTTTGGAAGACATTATGACTTAGTAAAGGGGATGGGCAAGAAGTAAGTGCCTGCCGGAGGCAGGTAAAAGAACAGAAGTGGATTCATGCTGACAAATTTGAGAAGCACGAATTGCACACAAGCTACTTTGGTGGAAGTGAGTGTGGATAGAGCTAAAAATTGGCGTCTATAAAAGAAGCATTAGATTAAGAAATTTCAGGAGGAAAAAAACCCTCAGAAAGATAAAAGAGGAAATTGCACTGTGAAATATTCAAAGACCAAGGAAAATTGTTAGCAAATTAAAAATATGAGAGCAGAATTAAAAACATTCAAATAAGGATTGGAGGATAAAGTTTAAGAAATCCCTCAAAGAAAGAAGTGAAAAAAATTAGAGGAAAAAAATTAAAACTATTAGAGGTCCCATCCAGGAGATCCAGCCTCAACCAAAATAAATTTCACAAAGAGAGAATGGAGAAAACTAAGAGGAAGGAATTATCAAAGAAATTATACAAATAACTTTCCAGAACTGAAGGATATAAATCTCTAGGTTGGAAGGATCTACTAAGTGCCTAGAATAATAATGTTAAAAAAAACAAACCCAAACCAAGCCACATCACTGTGATGTTTCTGAACTTCAAAGTTAAAGAAAAAAAATCTAGAAATTCTAGTGAAAGAAAAACAATACAAAACAAACAAAAAACCCACAAACAAATAAATAAACAAACAGAACAAGAACCCATAAATGATTGGGAATTAAAATAACATGAGCCTTCTTAACACAACATTGAAAGCTAGAAAGCAATGGAGTAATCTTTTAAATTTCTACATAAAAATTGTTTCCAGACTAGATTTTTTTACCCAAACTACCAACCAAGTGTGGAGATGGAAAAAAAGACATTTTAGACATGCCTGTTGTCATTTACCTCTCATGTAACCTTTCTGAGGAACTTACTGGAAGATGGGTTCCATCAAAATAAGGGAATAAAACCAAGGAGAGTAAGACATGGCATTCAGAAAATGGAACTCAACACAGAAGAAAAATAAAGGGAGTTTCCAGAATGATGGTGATGGAAAGTCCCAGAATGACAATTGTACAGTAGGCCTAGTGAGTAAATGGTCCAGATTGGAGGTAGAGGGGAGAAGGCTTCAGAAGGGGTAGATTCTTGCGGGAAGGGGCAGGGGGTGAAGGGGGGGGGAATTATGGATTATTTTATGTGTTTGATTATATTAAGAGAAGTTTTATAACTGTCAGAGAGTTGGTCACTGATTAGTGATAAGTATGTAGAGAACCAAAATAGTGACCATTTTTCACTCTAAGAAAAACAAAAATTTTACAAGAAAGAAAATATGATCAAAGTGGGTCACATGTCTTATGTGTGAATGATATTTATACTCTATAAGAATGCAAACACCCAATATTGATTTAATAAAAACCTCAATATTGGCAGGATATTTGTTTGGTAAGGGGTTTATATAACAGAGTTAAATTCTATCTTCTCCAGTAAGAAGCCAATAGATCATATATAAAAGAGAAAAACTTGTTATTTATTATAAATCCTTTGGTACTATTTGACCTTTATATGACCCAATACATGAGCATATAGTTTTGATAAAATAAGAGTTTTAATTTTTAATCAAAATTTTAAAGAGAAGAAATGAAGAAGAGCAGTAGTACAGCACATACGCTTCTACACATGTAGATGTATGTAATGAAGTGGGAAAGAGACCAGAGGGCTGTTCTGGTAGATAGCTGAAGGTAAAGGATGTTTTGACAAACTCAAGTTCCTAGGTTTGTGCCAGTTCATCTGGGTTAGTCTCTGGTGCAAACTGCAGCACTGGGAAGGCAAGAATAGGGAAGTCTGAATGGAAGGGGGAGGTTCTCACTGAAAGGCTTATTCATTTTCAAACTCAGGCTTTGGCAGTAGGTAGGGTTGTGGGTAAATGGCATCTCCGGGAATGTGATAACAGTGCCGAATGCTGCTATGAATCAGATTTCATGTGATGGGTGTTTGGAAAAAATATGTCTGATAATGATGATAATAGTCTGTTACAAACCACAGAATAAAAATCAACCTGTTGCTTATCATTTGAGAATTACTAAATTCTCAGAAAGACCCCTGAACACAATTAGCAGTTTTTCCTCTTATTGGTATTGCTTTACTGCCTTTCAAACTATTAAAATTTTGTATGATTTCTGCTCAAGCTAAAAAACTTTATCGAAGTTTCTCAGGAGGGTGCCAGTCCTGAGACAGGATTGCAATATGATTGGCACCTCTATGGTAGAATCATGTTCATTTTTCATATTTAAACTTATTATCTCACATTTTTTAGAAGTGGAGTTCTTCTGTTAAGCAATTCTGGGATATGATCAGTTAGTGTATATGTATATATGTATACATATACACACAAATATATGTTATATATCATATACATACTTGTATTATGCACACACACACACACACAAACACACACACACAGAAATAGAGAGAGTCAAATTGGTTACTAATTTTATTTGTGTGATATTGGTGACCTACCTTCTAAAGAATATAAGCTAGTCCTTTAAGGAAAACATCTTATAGCCAGCTGCAAAGGGATTTTTGGTATAGGATTTTTTTTTTTTTAAGATTTTATTGGGGAATTGGGGGAGGGGAACAGCATTGGGGAATCAGGGAAGGGGAACAGACAAGTTGCTGTCTTTTTTTGTTCCTCTGTCTAGTTGTGGAGGATGTCGCTTCACTGGCCCATGTTGATATTATCATTGCGCTCTTCCTGGATGAGGCAGATTGGATGGCAGCTCACGGCAGCTCACAGCACCTGCCGGCCCTCACGCTGGCTGCCAGCCACTCACAGTAGCTCATGGCAGCCCACTGCAGCAAGGGCTGCAGCCAATGCCGTTGCTGGCGACTCACAGCAGCCCAGCTCCAGGTTGAGCTCTTGTTCATCATCTTAGCTGTAGAGGGTGCAGGGTCATGGGCCCTCATGTGGGATCCCAACCGGGGCCCTGCTGCTCAGAGCTGTCATCCAACTCTTAACCAATGCACCACTTGGCTGGCCCTGGTATAGGATTCTTAATGAGGCATTATAACCTGAATAATAAACCAGTTAGACACTGAGTTCTACCCTGTTATTAAGTCGTTACAAATTTGGAGAAGTTTCTTGTTCTTTCTATGCTTAAGTTTTTTTCATTAAGGATGACATTGGTAATATTTAGCCCTGTTTATGTCACATGTTGATTGTAAAAAATCAATGATAAAGGTGAAAATATGTTGAGATCATGGGTAAAAATTACAATTAAATTGAATTAAATATTATAGCCTTGTGTACAAATTCCTAAAAAATTCCAGACTCCTTCTCTCTTTTTTTCTTGTACATTTTATTGAACTTGGGAAAGGAAGGTAAACATATATTTATTGCTCACTTACTATGTTTCAGGCATTTGTACTCAATTTGTTATTATTACAATTGAACATATAATAAAAATATCCATTTATTGGTAATAACAGTATTTCTTTGAGTAAGAGGCCACTCATAAAGTAATATTTCTAGTAGTAAATTCCTTAATTGACTATTTTAAATATCTTTAATTGCAATGTAGAATATATGCAAGAAAAAAAAGCATGGTTGGCACGATGTATTAACACTTCCTGATTTATTATTAAGCTTTCAAAATAAGAGCCCATTTTCCTTTTAAAGCGGAAATTTGTGCTAGAGAAGACAAGAAATATCTTCTGTTATATCTGATTGATCCGGCTTGGTTCAAAAGCCACACACAGCAGTTCTAATGGGAAAGGATGTGAAATCTAAGGTGTGGCTGGTCTGCTGAGCTGGTCTGCTGAGCATCTGCTTTTTGATGGTGTTGGTGGTGGTCACGAGCTTATTGATTTCCATCAGAGGAAATGAGTTAGCAGGCTTCAAGATGCTCTCTTTCTATGTTTAAAGCTCTTTCTCTATCGCTCTTGCATGAATTCCCAAAGTAGAGCTTAATAAGGCCATGTGCATTGTTATTTTGAATGCACAATGGAATTTAAGTGACACTAAAATTGCCTGATTTAGCAGGAGTGTGTTTGAATACCCTGGAGACTAATTTTGTTAGTGAACATAAGATAAATTAACTCACTTTCGATATTCCAATTTCTTTAGAGACTCCTATAATTGGCACTGAAATAGCTTAAAAGAGTGAATGAAGCTATCTACCACTATGCAAGCAATTTGTCCCAGGAATCCTAATCTCTAGAGTTCCAAAACACTAATGATAAAAATCAAAAGAGATGCAGACTTGCTTGATCTCTGGCTGGAATGAATATTCCTCCAAAAGGCACCACACAAGTCAGACATCCCTTTTCTGCAAGTAGCTATTTAAAAAGTAGATGTTAACATCTCACAAGAATTAGCATGTTGGGGCTGGAAAGGGCCTTAGAGATTGGCATAGGAGGAGGAAACCTAGGGAGTAGCAGTGAATCAGGCAAATGTACACATTGCTGGATAATGGAGCCTCACTTCTGAAGCTTTCCAGCCTACTGACTTCAACTATACCAAAAAGATTATCTTGTTAGTATATATGTATTTTTCCCCAAGAAAAAACACTAAATGATTTTTTGTAAGTTCTCATAGAGTAGAAACCAACTAGGGTGAGAAAGAATTCCCAAAGGTTTACCCTAATGGTTTTTCCATTTGTCAATTTGTTGACCTGTAGATTTTAAAATAATTTTCAATAAAAGGGATAACTAATATCTTCCCAGCCCTCTTAGGGAGTGGAGCCCCAGAAGCCATGTTTGTACTATAAGGCTCTGTATCTCCATTGACTTAATCAGAAACAGTGAGTGTACCCATGTTTGGCCAGTCTGATTGTGTCACAGGTGTTTGCAACAGAGCTTTTTGTCTGTTTTTGATGATCAGAAGGTGGTCTTTTGAAGTTTGGGCATAGAGAAGCAAAGGAAGTGCTTCAGCTGAGAGAAAAGATGGAGGTGAAGCCTCAGAGAAAGGCAGAAATGAGAAACCATGGGGAGGGAAAGGGGGAAAGAGAAGGAGAAAGGAAAGGATAGAGAAGGAAGGGAGGGAGGGAAGGAGAGGGAGAAAGAGAGAGAGAGAGAGAACGTCACTTCTTTAGCTCCTGAGAATTTTCTCCTGATTCTAGTCCTTATAAGGCTTTTCCACCCCCTACCCTTGGGATTCATGAGATAACCATATAATAACCCCTTTTTAAAATTAAGGTGGTTCAACTGGATTTCTAGCATTTGCCACCAATGAGACATATGTAAAACAAAAACTGCTGTAAGATATTTGTTAAGTTCCTACTAGACAGCTCAAGGTTGTAGTTTTGGAGTGCCAGAATTTTAATTGAATTGCAGTCTGAGGCTTTGGTCAACATTTGGGCTTCTAATAAATGACTTGCAGCTTTTCTTGGTGAAATAGCATCAGATCCATCATCTAGATTGCAGGCTGGAATTTTAATGGCTGGAATCATTAACATTCAGCTTCTCTGTGGTGAATCTCATGAAAAAATGTGATTGGACTATTATCTTTACACTCTAAGGAAGATGATTTAGCTAGTCTGAGTCTACACGATCCTTGTCAAATTGTGCTAAACCACAACATTTGTTTAGTAGCGTCTTTGTAGTTCACTTATAGGAGCAGTGTTTGCTTTTGTAATAATGGCATCATTTCCAGTTTTTGTGATAGCAAAGATATTTGAAGATTGGTTTAGGTAATCATAGGTAGATCAAAATTGAGAGTGGAGCTCAATATTGACAGTGGAGTTAGAGGAGTTCCAGAAATGGGTATTTTTGAGGTGTTGTAGGGAAAGTAAAGTGACCATTCAAAATGGAAGCAAAGCATTTGTGATAGTGTGGGCTCTAAAAAAATATTTGTGGGTGGATATTTCCCTGTTTTATGAGGCTACCATCATTATATTTTCCACATTGGTTTCCAAGATTTCCACCAGAAAAACAGCGCTGTCTATTCTAGGTCAGGTAAACTATGTCCTGTCCACAGGGGCAAAATGAAGGTTGTTGGTTCTTAGCATTCCAGACTTAAAATATCAGTCTGTGGAGAGAAGCTTATGGAAGCTAGCATTCCTCTGGGTTTCAAGAGTCAATACCATTAAAAATGAAGAGGTGATACAATGCATAGTTTCCCTCTCTTGCCTTATTAGGCAGGACTGACCTAATAAGTGGAATTTCAAGTGACCTACTGGAAAGATTCTGCAAGATTTTTAACGAAATCTTTAGCAAAGTTTTGAGCAGGGGAGAACGCCCAATGTTGAGATGAGATCTGTACTTGTCGGTATGACGTATTTGGGAGAAACCCAGGAAGGCTCCCCTATCCCAAATTATCTTCCCCAACCAGCAACATTCCTGTAGTTCCATAATTAGAGACTCAGTTTTGGCTTAAAGAATTGCCACATTAACACATAAATAGCCCTGGGAAGTTAACTATGAAATTAATGACTTGAAGTCACTCACAGACTATAATTCTGAATTGGGAGCTCTTTTAAATCACATACTACATCCCCCTTTAAAATTTCTATATAGTCCCTCTCCTCCCGCTGCCCCCCCACCCCCCACTATTTCAAATGCCATATCTTCAGGTGTGTGGATGTTGGAGACAATAAGATTTGAATTACTGATGTAAACCTTGGTGCTGACTTTCTGGAATTGCTTCTTCAGTTACAACTAAACAAGATGAGACTATTAAAGGCTAAACATTTGGATGGGGAAGGGAGAAAGAAGGTAAAATTTTGGTGCTGGGAGGAGCAATTTTGAAGGGGTAGTTTTGAAGGTGTTTCATGGTGGGCAGGCACGGGTGGGCGCTGTAGTAGAAATCCTGAGCTGTTATTTTGAGGACTCCAGGACAGAGACATGGAGGTTCAGTTTTCTCCCAGAAGTAGAAAGATGGGAGAGGCTTAGAAAAAGGGGAGTGGAAAGATCTGAAGATAATTTAAGGGTACTTAATTTTGCCTGGGGTTCTTCCTGCTTCTAGGCAAATGGAAAGGACAGCCTATGAGAGTGCTGATACAGATTTGTTCTGCTCTGGAGAATGATTTTTCTTCCTGGATACTAACAGGGCATGCTGATCTCTGTGGAGGACGCAAGCTGGACCCTGTTAGACAAGTGGTTATGCTATTTGCTGATTGTCTTCACCCATGTAAACCAAATTGCATTTTTCAGTATCTTCTTCTTGAATTCAGCCACACTGCTGCTGAACCTGAGTCTGGGGAACTTTGGACTTGCCTGTCTAATGGATTTGAGGAGCTCCCGTGTTGCAGGGTTCCTTAACTGGTCTTGCCAGAGTGGTGTTACCCCAAGGATGGTCCTACCTTGGATGCACCTATTGTCTGGAGCAGGACTTCAAAGAAGCTTTAGAAAACAGTGAGCTTGAGACAATCCACAAGGTCAAAGAACAAGTGTTTAAACAGTCACTTCATGGCTACTGAACTAACAGACACTAACAGCCGGTACGCTGTGGTGGCTCCTAATTCCAGCTGATCATCACAATTGACTGTGAAAGCTTCAAAGTATAAATGTATAAAAACAAGGAAGGCTTATGGTAAACAAAGGTATAACAGACTATAAATGTAAAAAATAAATGTCCCCTTCATCTCTCCTATCCCCAAATATCTTGATCCTTGGATGTAACTATTGTTTATAGTTCCTCCAGAAATATTCTGTTTACAAAGAGCAGATAGATAGATGATAGTTTTTATTATATAAATGATATGCCCTTCATACTATTCTGCATCTTATATTTCACTCTAGCAATCAGTAAATATAGATCTATTTTATCCTTTTACTATCTCATAGTCTGAATTGAAGAAGGCTCATATACTTTATCTTTTTATGCTGGAAATGTGTGGGAGAGAGAAACGCATATAAGTTATTGGTTCCCTAACTACACCTGAAGGGCTTGTTAAAACAAAGATTGCTCGTCCCACCCTCTCCGCTCCACCCAAAGTTTCTAACTGAGAAACTTCTCAATGGAGAAACTTTTAATAAGTAATATACCTTTTTATTTTACATGGGTTTCCAGAAAGACATCTCTATGATGCTTTATAAACAAGATAAAACTGTACTGGGCAGTTCCAGTGATTCGTTTTCCCATGGTGGACCACAGGAACAAATGCTCTAAATGTGGTCCTTCTCATTTTCCTTTTTTTACAGTTGGTTCTAAGTAAGGGTCAATTCACTGAAAGGCGAGGAAGTGGATGAGGAGTCTTCCCACTTCCTTCTAGCACATGCTCCCAACCGCTTTCTGGGTCCTTTCGCAGTCCCTTGAGTCGCTTCTCCGTGTACTAGCATTTTACTGCTCGAGTTTCCTTTACCTATCCTCTCCGGCACTACCAACCTCTGCCTTGTTCTTACTTTAAGAGAGCACTCTTGAATAGTTGAGCTCTTTAGCCCACCAAGAAATGAACTGAGATAAGCTGTTAGAGAGACTGCTTTAGAGGCTGCTTCAATCCAGAGGGATTAAACAGAATGACCTCACTGAAAAAGAAACCACACTTAATAGCTTTAAATGGGACTGCTCTTAACTGGATCACCCTGATCCACTGCACACATTTCTTGTTTCAAGTGAATGTGGTGGTGTGGGCCAGAACGGGTTGTCAGCGAGATAGTTGAAATGTCTTTGTCTTTCAGAGATGAACCGACACCTTATAATATAAGCAGGATGAGGAAATATGGAATAGGTTGTCTGATGTTCAGTCCCAACTGGATATCTATTGCCGGGACATCTGGGGAAAATGGACATTCTTTCTCTGCTTCTCTCAGCAAGAGAAATGAGAAATTTGTGGAGCACAGCTCTTCCGAAGAGACTCCATTCATATTTCAACTTCATTTATCCTGAATTAGGGATCTCAGCTGGACACATTATAAAGGAACAGTCAAGAGCACGTCCTTTAAGTCAGAAAGACCAGATCTCCAGCTTCACAGGGTTGTTGTTGGGGCAACTAATAACTTTATATAAGAACTTATCACAGCCCTTGGAACATAGAAATACTGAATGCATTTTAATTTTTTGTTAGCCTTTACCCTGAAATAGAAATGCCTTTGTTAATGACCAATATGAAGAACTCTGGGACATGTTCCAAAATACGTGGTCCAAATTTTAACTAAACCAAGACTTCTAGAAGCATTCTTTCCTAAATCCCTGACTCCATTAGTGATACAACTTTCAGTAGCTTGCTCTCTCTGGCTTCTAAAGGGGAAACAGATTTTGCCAACATTAGGAAGTCTTCAGTATTAATAGTCATTGCTTAGAGTTCTTTCCCCCTGGCCAAATCGCTGACTCAATACTTCTTGTTTTACAAAAAGGAAGTAGCTGAAAGGCACCTGTTAATGAGACTAAAGTAACACAGTATGGGTGTATGTGTGTGAGTGAGAGACAGCCAAATGCCATCCTTGAAGTAGATATAAAAACTACCACATAGAAAAATGAGCCTCACTGTGTATCAACTTTCCTAAAATGTTTAACTTTTATTTTATCTTAAATATGTTTGTTTTTTCACTTTTACTCTTTGGTAAACAAGTAAACTGTGACTATAATAACATTCATTTTTCATAGGTTTCTTGATAATTAAAATTATTAAATTTGAACAGTCATCAACTTAGTTATGAAGTTCTGCAGTGTTACATCAAGTTAGTTTTGAAGAGATGGTAAAAGAATGTTGTAGGATAAGTGAATGGTGTGTTTCATTCCAACTGAGACCCTGCTTCTGAGTACATCCTTTTCTAATACTGCAGGGCAAGGCCTGTGGCCTTAAAGAAAGGCTCCTAACAAGGCAGGTTTCTTCACTCTTTTATTCATTGAATCAAGCATATAATTAAAACACATTTATTAGATGCCTGCTATGTGTCAGACTTTGTGCTAGAAGGTGGGGATATAATCTAGGGAAAACCAGACAGAAAGGGGTAGAACAGGATAAATTCGAGGTAAGAACAGAGAACTGTAGAAACAGAGGAAGCAATGACTAATTGCCTGTGGTCAAGGAAAGCTTCAACCAGAGGAACTGACTCCAGACTATATCAAAACAACACATTTTGTGGTATGACATCAACCAGTTCCTGTATTCTGATTCCTGACTGACCCAGCTTTTGCTTCTGATCATTTCCTTTGGTTGCTCAGTCCACCTGAAGATTATATTCTGTTCATACTCTGTTCATCTGTATATTCCTAGAATCTGGATTATGTGCTTGGCACATAATAGTTCCCTAACCAATGTTAAGCTGAAAAGACTATGGCTCATGGCTTCAATAAGCTTCCAAGATCTCTTATGTATAGAATAGACCTTTCTTTTTGTATTTATCTGCACATTTCTCCTTAATTTTAACATTAATGATAAATTATTTGTTGGAATTTTGGTTTCCCACTTCCAGTCAGAGTCCTGTCGATAATCAATTAATCCTGGGCTCCTGTGCTCAGGATTAATTGTCTCCTCCTGATACCTGGCACACTGCTACAGCCTCCTCATCACCCTGGGTCTTTGGGTTTATCCCTTAAAATACCAACTGGGTCCTTGAATATCCCTGTAATTCCCAGGGATTCTCAGACTACTTCTAAATCAGATAATCTACTGATTTACTCCAGGGTGATGGCCCAAAGACATCCTGAATTTGAGGGTCCTGGACTTCTAATATTTTCGTTGTGGGAAATTGCCTAGGGGTGTTTCAGGGAACATGGAATCTGATCAAATTACTTTATGAACTAATCCCTTCAAATATCTCTAGACTAGAGCATGGATGCGCCTTCTGAGCCCCAATCTAGCCTAAGAATAGGACATTCTATTTAATACTAAAGTGGAAGTCCTATGCCAAGGTAAAGGGGATTAAGTTCCCTAAAGATGTAAAAAGAAATCACTGCTGTATTCAGGGCTTACTGTATACATGGTTTATCATGCACTGTGCTATTTTCTGATCTTCTGTCGCCTTTAATCCTGGCTGATTAAGACTAGCAGTTTTCATCAGATGTATTTGATAGGCGACATTTCTCAGTAGGTTCAAAAGATCGGTATAAAAGCCCTAGTACTGTGCATTCTTCCCGAACATTCCACATGTTTGCCATTCTTTCTGAAACCTTCTTTCCTGTCCACTAGACCATAAGTTCCTTGTGGGCAGGAACTTCCTTGTTCACTGCTCTATCCTCAGCAACTAAGAAAGAACCAGGTGTGTATAGGTGCTTAATAAACGCTTGTGGATTGTGTGTTTGCCTGCCAAGTTGCTGACCTTGAAAATCTGAAACTCTTAATTTATTCCTTCAAAAATAACTCATTTTAGATTAAGATATCCTGACTAGATGATGATGATGATAGTGATGGTGGTGATGATGAGGTTAGCTAGCATTTACTAAGTAACTTACTCACTTCTTGTAGCAGTAAAAAAAAGAAATGGCCCTCAATGAGTGGTGTTTCTTGAAACCTACAACTTCGATAGTGTGCTCTTACAATAACTCTGGTCTTGACCATGTGATTTGCTTTACCCAATAGGACATCAGCAAACATGATGCAAACTGAGGCTTAATAAAGCATGTATGCATTGAGCTTTGCCCTCTTTAAACACTGCTGCTGGTGAAGAAACCCCAACTAGCCTCCTTTAGGATGAACTAGCATATGGAGAGAGAGATCATTAAGAAAGAGACCATCCCAACCATTCTGGCCTATCTAACTATATCACCTGAGTCACCAGATATGTGAGTGAGGCCATCCAGGACCAGTCAACCCCAGGCAATGTGTCAACTGACGGTAAACTCATGAGTGAGTTCAGCCATTGCCATGTGGAGAGAAAAAAACTACCCAGGTGAGCCTAGCCCAAATTGCCAATCTATAGAATCATGAGCAAATAGACAAACTTTAAGCTACTAAGTCTTAGGGTCACTTGCTATACAACAATAAGTAATTGTCAGTTACTAGGAGATACTGAGATAATGTATTGTCTCATTTCACTCATTTCAGGATAACATTCTAAGGTATATGCTGTTATTATCTCCACCTTATAGATAAGAAACCTGACATTTAGAGAGGTTAAATAATGAGCCCAAGCTGACATAGCTAGTCGTGATGAAGCATAAATGCAAACTCAAGTCTCCTGATTCTAGAGTCTGGTTCTTTAACCACTGTTCATATTGCATCAGTGATGACCTTTGTCAATCTGGCCACCTCTGGGGTCTATTTCCTCCTGGTTCCTTAAATAGACCTATCCTACAACTGGCTTCTTATGAAGCTTTTGCCTGCTACAACAAAAGATTATCAATCTTTGATACTTGAGGTGTTTTTGTACATACAGCAAACTGAGATAAAGTGTTTGGACAATTTATCTTCCAGGTGATCCCAGGATATTGTCAGACAGAGTACAAAGAGTTTAGTCTTCTATTATGTTTACTGTAGTACTTTTTTTTATTGTTTTTAGTAGTTACACAGTATTGTTAATATCAGAGGGAAATGGAATATTATGAAGTAAATGGAATTATGCCAACACAAGGGATAGATTCTATAATTTAACAAAACATTAAATGCTTTCAGTGTGCCTAGTATTAATAATATATATTGTGGTCTAAAAAGACCATGCAGTCTTGCAACACTTTTTTTTCCTATTATTATCTTAGAGGAAGTAAAGAAGCTAGAATTATTCATCTTTCTGAAATACATTGGGGGTAGGTTGATATTCTATCAGCACAAGAATTTTCATTTAGAAAACCAGGAAGTCATTTCAAGGTCTATGTGGGGGCATTTCCTAGGATTCCTTATCAGAATGTCACACACGTTTTTTCCAAGACTATTACTAATCTTCGAAATAAAAAACTCCATTACCTAAGAGAGTTGAGCAAATAAGTTAGTATTAATTTCAAATTACAGGATATGTCAGGGATAAAACCAAAGCTATCATTCCTAAAACTTTGGAGATATAGAAATCTTTGTAAAGCTGTCTCTTGTGAGAGAGCTATAGATCAATAGAAGCTGCTGAGTGCTTGAAAGCTATTAAAGCTATTATTTGGGGACTTTTCCCGAAGTGGTAAAGGCAAGATTTCTGGATACCATTGGGAGAGCTATTGGCTTTTGGTAATGATTATTAAGAAGAAATAATCATATATGTACTTGTTTTCTTCCAATATATTATATTACAAGGCTGTAGGGAGTAAGTTTTTGTAGACTTGGAAATGTTAACATGTGACATGAGTATTGTTCAATCTGTTTCAGTTTTATAATCTCAGAAATTGTGAAGACATTAGAAGTTATCTCCCTCAGCCTTGTTCCTAAAGCTTTAGTTTTTTTCTATAGATCTCTGGCCATTTAGTTACTCTTTAAACACTTCTATTACAAAGGAAATTACTTGATAAGTCAGTCCATTCCATTTTTGGAGTGCCTTTGTTTTTACGAATCTACTCCATCTAATACACACAAACCTTTGCTGATATCTGCTCTTTGAAGTGTTTTTTAGGAAGCCAAATTTTCTTCCCTATAGGAGTTTCTTTTTTTTCTTCTAGCTGAGCCATCCTGCCACCTGTTGGCAGCTCAGGGGCAGCTCAGCTCGGGCCGGGCATCGAACCGCTGTTGCTCAGAGCTCACACTCTTGAGCGAGCTCTTAACCAACTGAGCCATTTGGCCGGCCCCTGTAGGAGTCTTTTTATCATTTTAGGCATCAGCCTCTGGGCATAAAACATAGGAACATGATATTTCAGAAGTGGTCTCAACTGTGTTAATAGAAAGTAGACTAGGTTATGATTCTAAAAGCAACAAAATCTATAATCAACAAAATAAATGAGGTTATGATTGCATAATCAACTCTGAAATCTCAGTGGCTCATTCCACGTGGCCATTTTGAGTTGTGAGCTGGTAGCTCCATGTTGTCATTGTCATCCTTGCTCTGGCACCCAGGAAGCTACAGCAGCCACTATGCATACGTCACTGGTCACAGTGGCAGAAGAAAAAGAACACATGACAAAGCTCATACTATTGGGTTGTCAGAAAAGTTCATGATGCACGTTTGGGACAGATGGCACTAGTTCATTTTTGGAAGTACTAGAGTGATTTGCATCTATGTTATTGCTAAGTCATTTGACAGCTGACAGTTCTAGCTTCATTCTAAAAAAAAATGAGCAATTTGGTTGAGTTTTGGAGATTTTACAATAAGTTGAAGATGGAAGACCAAACTGTGCATTTTTGCCATATTTTACTGTTTTACTTCCATAAAAGGAAGAATGTGCGTCAAGCTTGTGAAAAGTTGCATGAAGTTTACAGTGACAATGCTCTACAAGAACGTCAGTGCCAACGATGGTTCACAAAATTCTGTGCTGGTGATTTTGATGTCAATGACGCTCCTAAGTCAGGGAGGCCCACCGTGGTTGACGACGACAGAATACAGGCATTGATCAAGTGAAACCCATGTTACATGACACGAGAGATTGCAGAAACATTGAACATCCATCATTCAAGCATTCATGACCACCTGAAGAAGCTGGGATACGTAAGCAAGTTCGATGTTTGGGTTTCGCATGAACTCGAAGAAGTTAATTTGACGGCGCGTATAAACATCTGCAATATGCTCAATAAATATGAGGAGAACTATTTTTTTTTTTTGAAATGACTGAGAACTGGTGATGAGAAGCGGATTGTTTACAACAATGTGGTGCAAATGGTCTTGGTCCCCACGTGATGATTCTCCTCAAACGACATTGAAAGCGGACATTTATCAGAGGCAGGTCATGCTCTCAGTGTGGTGGGATTTTAAAGGTGTCGTGTTTTCCGAGCTTCTACCAAGGAACCAAACAATCAATTTGAATGTGGACTGTCAGCAATTGGACAGTTTGAATGAATCCATCATCCAGAAACATCCAGAGCTTGTTAATTGTAAAGGAGTTGTGTTCCATTGGGACAACGCAAGACCACACACAAGTTTGATCACCCACCAAAAATTATTGGAGCTTGGATGGGATGTGTTGCCACACCCATCATACTCACCTGAACTTGTGCCATCAGACTTCCACTTGTTTCGCTCTCTTCAAAACTCCTTGCGTGGCATAACGTTCAATTCAGATGAGGCTGTAAATCAGCACCTTATTCAGTTTTTTGCAAATCAAGACAGGTCCTTCTATGAATGAGGCATTCTGAAGCTCATTGAAAGATGGCAAAAGGTTATCAAACAAAACGGGAAAATATCATTGATTTATCTTTGTTCTTTATATAAATAAATGACCTTTGAAAAACACAGACAAAATACGTCATGACTTTTCCGACAATCCAATAGATCTTCTGCCTGAAGCTTGCCTTCTTGGAATAAGTAAGGGACACACCTTACTTCTGCTCATATTTATTTGGCCAAAGCAAATCACATGACCAGGACTGAATTCGATAGGACAGAAAAATACATTTCCTCCATGTGTTGAGAGAGAGAGAGAGAGAGAGAGAGAGAGAGAGGAGAGAGAGAGATTTGTGAATTGCTTTCTCACAGAATACAGCTAATCTTAATAGAAATATCAGAGTCTAACAAATATAGTCAAAGATTCATTCTTCTATTTTTTTAAGCCATATTAAAAATTTGGCTTATATATTCACACTACTGTAACACATTTGTTGGCACGTGTTACTTTACCAATGTAGATTCCTAGTAGGATATTAAAAAAATTGATTCTGTAAAACTTTAAGGTAGAATTTTACATCTATCATTGTTAATTTCAGTATTTATTTCAGCATGGTGCTAATTTCCCTGGTAGATATCACTTCAAACTTACCATCTGTATAACCAGCAAGTCTGTGACTTTTTCATTAAAATCAGAATACAAATGTTGGAAAGGGTAGCTTTGATTGTGGAACCTTGTGATTTTTCTCTAGTGATGACACTCTGGAACAGGTTGACATCAAATACTGTTTAATCAACATTCTCTTTGCATAATTGTTCAGCTGTGTATGTTCAAACAGATGTTTGTGTACAGCCGAATGCACTTTAAAGGACCACAATCCAGGCCATATTTTCCATCTTAAAGAAAAGACGGCTGTTTTATTTTGATTTTGCATATAATGGCACATGATAACATTTGACATAGGTGACTCAATGAAAAGTGGGTTTGCTGCATTTTTTCAGCCCTTGGAATTTTTATTGGTATAGCAGCATATACTCATAAATATATAAGAAATATATATAAGAAATGTTACTTAGTTAGATGTTCAGTAAAACCTATAGTTTGAATCCAGTTAGAAAGGACCTTTATTTAATAAGATGGCAGATTTTTCAGGAAAAATGTCTTAAAAGAAGCAAAGGTTCATGTGACCTTTGACAAACCTTGTGAGAAGTAGATCTGACATGCTCCACCTTGCAGTTTGGGTGTCAGGGAATCAGTAGCACCTTAAAAATAACTGCAACAGGATAAATGATAGGAAGAAAAAATAAACAGTGTTAACAAAATAGTTTATTAAGGAAGGAAGTAAAATGAAGCACACTGAACCAGTCATGTGCAGAATAAATATAGAAAAGCACATTTTCAGAAACACACTAGGAAAAAACCCAACCCAAATATACTGAAGGGTATACTCAAGGATAGAAATAATAGCTAAGTGGGCTGAGATATTATCTATAGTTCAGAGGGAAGAACCTCACACAGAAAGATGGAATTGAAAAAGAATTGAAGTGGGGGAAGAAACCACTTTGACTAAAATATGTATATAAAGTAGCAGATTAGGCTCTTCAAAATCTAAAGTGGTAAGAGAAGGCCAACCATGCTATTAAGGAGGGGTTTGGAGGAATTTTGGGAGTGTACTACAAAAAAGCATTACCGGTTTTTACTATACCTGGCATGAACAGACAATTTAAGTTTAAGAAACAACTGTTTATTTGACTAAGTCCTTCACTGATCTTCTTTTTTTGAATAAAAGTACAGATAGTCTTTGAGCCACAGGTTAAAAAGATTGTGTAATTATTTTTGTAATATTTCCAGTGGACATAGGCCTTCACATTCCTGTGCAGGGCAGCAAACCTTTTTTGTAAAAGACCAGATAGTAAATATTTAGGCTTTGGGAGACATATGATCTCTCTTGCAGCGACTCAACTCTGCCATCATAGCACTAAAGCAGCCATATTATGATAATACATAAATGAATGAGCATGGCTGGGTTCCAATAACACTTTATTCACAAAAATAAGTGGGAGGCTAGATTTGGCCCATGTAGGTGCCCCAACTGCTGCTCTAGACCACAGTTACTTTCAGATGGTAAAATAACTGATACCTACTTCCTATTCTAGTCATCCAAGACAAATAGTCCTTACTGTCATTATGGCTGACTTTATAATGTTGATTGGTCCTCAATGAAACAGGTGAGCCTGGCACTTACAGAGGGTAAAACCCCTTCTCTGAGATCAGCTGGCTTTTTTTTCAGAGAGGGCTTCAATGTCCTAGACACATGAATTAAAAGTTTACTTATCGGAGGTTTAAAAACTACACCTTAAAATGGCTTTAAAGCAGTAATGCAACTGAAAGAAAAAAAATAGTTATTTTCCACCTACCTTTCAGAAACACAATTATGCTATGAATAAAGATACATTGGCATTTTCAGCTTCTCTGCTTCCATACCAGACTCTGTGGCCCCTTAGTTTGGTCAATGCTGGTTTGGGTGCTGGTTTTGAGTGAAAGTGAAATAATAAATATCTTAGATACTAGCACTAAAGGATAGTCTACTGATCTCAGCAACAGGAAGTGGTTGTTTCTGGACTGTAACATTATCTCTAAAAGATGGAGAACAGATAAAATAAGATTTGCTATTCAAGTTGACTAGACCCTGTATCCTGTAATTTCCCTTGACCACTAGAATGCTGTAAAAAGTTTTATATTTGAAAATATTTCAAGAAATTCCTCACAAAGGATTATTTCATTTCACTATTGTCTTTCCTACTCAAATATCTATTTTTAAAGAAGTAGCATTAGTCTTGATTAATTGAAGAAAAAAACCATGTAACGAATAGCAAAAGCATTATTTCTATCAAGACATATTTACTTCTTTTTAATTGTACCCATTTTTCATCACTAGAAGCATATCTGTGATAAGCCAATGAGCTTTGCAAGAATATTTAAAATGGTTTTCAAGGAAGTGTAACTAAAAACTAAAACACTTGAAAAAGAAAAGAAAAATATAATATTCCCTAAGAGAGCTGCCTCCATTTTTTCTTCTTCTAATTTATGGATCACTCAGTTTCTCTAAATGCCGTGATTTGCAGTGCATCTTTATTTCTTGGCACTTGCAACTTTGACTTCATGTTTTGGTAACGTCTTGAGGAAGAAAGAAAAGGCAAAGAGAAGTGCCAAATAACTATTAATGTGGTCCCTTTTAGAGTATAAAATCTATAAATTCCAGAAGATGATTGTGATTTTAAAAGTGCTAGATTTACATAAGATAGAATCTTAGATCTAATGTCCTGCTAAAACCATGCCAGGAGAAAAGCTGGAACATAGAGGAGTTTTTATACACAGAGGAATGTTTGGCAACTTGTGGTTGATAGGGTAAAAATTCCAAGAGGAAGCCACAGTACCATTTAAACATGCGCCCAATGAGATGCCACCCCTCCCCCACCATCTCCCCTGCCTATCTGTGTCTTCAACTTCTTCTCCCACCTGGGAAATTACCCTCTCTTGATCCTGAATTCCAAATTAAGCTACTATCTATCCTCCTGTCTTTTCTCTTTTCCTCCCACTTAAGCTTCTAAAGAGAAAAGTCTTTATTCAGTCTCTACCATCTTACCTCACCTCATGCATTTGTCTCTCATCCCCTTCGCTGGGAATTTTGCCAGGTCTCGCGGGCCCTTTCAGTTGCCTATTCTGTTAACATAGAGGCATGTTATTAAGTTGATTAAATGTATCCCATTGCCAGACTTGGTTAGTTATTTGCATGTCTATCTCTTTCAGTAGAATGTATATCCTGGGAGGGCTGAGATGATATTTAAGTTGAAACCGTAAGATGATCCCAGTGCCTGGGTTGCATAGGTGCTTAAGAAATGCTGTTAAATAACTAGATTTTCCCCACTGGACTGTAAATGATTTTCAGGAATGCGGGAGTACCGGGGCATTTATATAGACTTGTATTATTGTTAGTTTGTTTAAATGATGTAGCCTGTCTTTTTACATGGTTTGGGTTTGAGGGACTCATTTCCTGTTTCTTTTAAATGGTTTCTTGCTCTGAAATCATTTTGCTCTGAACCCCCCTGCAAGTGCAGTCCCCTCTCCCGGAGGAGGTCTCAGCCTTCCAGAGGCCTCCCAGTCAGGTCTGGTGGTGATGCTCTACATCACATTGTTTGCTTAACCACCCGGGTGGTTCCCTGTTTGAGGGGAGGAAGCAGCTACAAGAAAACCCAGGAGAACCAAAATGTGGCCTCCATGTTCCTGCGACTGCAGCTGGTTCAAATGCAACAATGGCTGAGAACTTCCGAAAGAGCAGCTGCTACACAGCTTTCCCAGGGAACGGTCACATCCCATGTATCCATTGCTGCACTTCAGTTTTTTAGATTATTATAAGGCAATATAACCATATTCTAAAATTCTGGAGGATTAAGGGGAAAAAATTGTCCCTATTATCGCCATACGTAAATACTTTTTATGCAGGCCTCGACAGTCCTTTCTGTAATCATTTTGAAAAATATGGTTGTCATTAGAGTGTCTGCTTTTTTCACTTACGGAATCATAAGCACTCTTCTCAGTTGCTACGTAGTCCTATAATCATTCTTTTAAATCAGGCCACTTTCATATGTTACATTTTTTTAAATAGGGAAATTTTGAGGTGTGTATATACCATCCTGAAAAAGGTTCTCAAAGAATTTGGTCCCATTGCTGTTCATGATGCTGATGGGCCAAGGAATCCTGGTGATGCCAGGCACTTAGGTAGTCTCACACAGCAGCTACACCTTAGGTTTGTTGTTTCTACAAGAAGAGATAAACGCTACTGCATGGATTGAATAGCTTTTCTGGAGCAAAATTCACACAATTTCACCTGCTGATTTCAGACTCAACAAATTTTTATATATGCTGATGGAGATTTGATGTACCAGAATATTTAGTTTAGTGCTGGTTTTGGGGTTTTTTTTGGGTTTTGTTTTTTTTTTTAAGTTTTACTAACTCCTAAAAAGCTAGAAGCTGGAATTAACAGTTTATTATGATTTGTAAGTGTCATTTTAAAAACATAGGTCCATGAAACCATGTAGAAATAAGTATGCAAAAAGTCTGCAAAACAAAACAAAACATAGTTTAAACATGTTTAGGTAGAGAGATTATCTGAAATTCCGGATTTTCCAGTCACTTCATTACTATGCGATGGCAGCCAAGTAATCCTTAACTTCAGTTGGAGTTAGCCTCCTAAATCCAGCTTCAATGCAGATTCCAACTTCTATGTTATCTTCTGTCATTTGCCCTTCGAAGCTTTCCTTCAGGGTTTATATGGCTGTATGAATCGCATCTTCAAGTTCTAGATCTTCGTTGTATCTTTTCTCAAGGAAAGTTTTCCCATTCGCATAGTTCTTTCCCACTGCTGTGGCTTTCCAGGCAAAGTAAGCTCCAGATGGATCTGACTGAAATAAATATGGGTGTCCCTCATTCCAACCACAAATTAGTAAAGAAACTCCAAATGGACGAACACCACCTGATTGGGTATATTCTTGCATCGCAGAAGCTACTCTCTGTACCAGCTGGGCTGTGGGAATGGGTTCTTGGTAAATGAGATACTATTGCTGAGCCAGTTTCCGAGCTCAGTGCACAAGCACTCTGTAATCTGGGCCCATGCCACTATACACCAAGCCTATATGTTTGGTAATTGGTTCCACTTTGTGTACACTTCGCTCCTCATAAAGAACGGATATCTGTTTCTTCTCAGTTGCTAATACTACACCATTTGAAGCTTTAATTCCCACAGAAGGGGCTCCTCCAGCTACAGCAGCCAAAGCATATTCAATCTGGACAAGTTTACCAGAAGTGCTGAATGTAGTCAGCGAAAGCTGTAACCACGCTCCGCCATCTTTGGCTGGAGAGCCAACGCACCTGTTTTGTTTTGTTTTTTAAGCTGAGCCACCCTGCCACCTGTTGGCAGCTCAGTGGCAGCTCAGCTCAGGCCGTGAATCGAACCAGTGACCCTGTTGCTCAGAGCTCGCACTCTTGAGCGAGCTCTTAACCAACTGAGCCACTCGGCCGGCCCTAGTGCTGTTTTATATATTTATGATATTGACAAATAGTCACCATCTAAAATGCCCAACAATAGGGGAATGGCCAACTAAGAATATAATAAAATAACTTCAAACAACATAAGCAGAAGTCAAAAAAGAAGAGTAGATAAGCATGTCTGTGTAGCATGTCAACAGCAAGGTATGTGTCAGATTAACTCCAGATGAGGTTTGAATTGTTCAGAAAACAAAGGCAAGTCCATTTGAAATGACTTGGGGAATGTTGAGGAGAGGTTAAGCATCATTTTCATAAGACACAGCTGAGTGAATCTGACTCGGGAGAGAATGAGAATGTCAGTGATGCACCCTGTCACTACAGCATCTTTCCTAGAGACTTTCTTAGTCCCAAGGTCAAACTTTGTGTTTGCTCTTATTTGCATATTTTATGCCCCCTCCCACTGAACTCCACGTTGAGTATGCCAAAGGGAAGCATTTTTGAGTGTTTTTGTTTTTATTTTCCTCTTATGGGAAGATGGATTTCCTATGAAGCAGGAGAGTCACTTTGTATGCTGGTGCAGCCAGAAGCTATTGTTGAATCTTGTCAAAACATGATTCCTGAGAGCACACAGCCTCCTGCATTAAAGCTGCACTCAAGTCTTATGGGCTAACTATAAATTTGGAAGTCACAAAAAAGAACTGGTATTTGCTATCCTAAGGAAGATGAACAGCTGTTGTTTACTGAATGGGCTAGTAGTCACTAGTGCTGGTCACCATGCATTTTCTGTCCCTCACCTCCCTCCTACTGGGCACGTGGTAGGATTGTACTTCCTGGTCTTATTGTAGTTGGGGTGTAAGATGGGAGAGAGTGTATGAGTTCCAGTTGATGAGTTATATAAGAAAGTGATGTTTGTTACTTCCAGGCTGAGCATTTCATTACTAGTATAATTACTCTTGTCCCCTTTGCCATGACAACTGGCAAGGTTTGAGATGGCAGATGCTTTACCAGTGAAGAGACATGGAACATAGCTTCCAGCTAACTTGCGATGGACATATAGAGTGAGTGAGAAATAAATCTATATAATTAAGATTAAAAAATTTTTTTATTTCTTTTATTGGGGAACAGTGTGTTTTTCCAGGACCCATCAGCTCCAAGTCAAGTAGTTGTTTCAATCTAGTTGTGGAGGGTGTAACTCAGTGGTCCATGTGGGGATCGAACTGGCAATCTTGGTGTCATGAGCACTGCGCTCTAACCAACTGAGCTAACCGGCTGCCAAGATCTATATATTTTTAACTACAGTATATAGCCTAGACTACATGGATTGATACAAATGCTTACTGCAGTGAAAATGGAAAATCTCATTTAATGAGGTAGGTATTCTTATTTTCTCCAGTTTATAACTGAGGGAACAGATTTATAGGGCTTAAATATCTCCCAAAGTCTCATGTCTTGGAAATGACAGATCTGAACTTGAACCTAAGTTTTGTCTGACACAGCAAACTGAGATACTGTTGTAGTTTACAGAGCATTGCTGAGAAGATAAAATCGTGAGGCAGCTTGAAATAGGTAGTGACTATTAACTCATACTATTTTGCATTCTGAAAGGGGAGTTTCAGTGTTAAATTAGATCAAGTCCTCAGAAGGGCCCTCTTTCTTTTCCAGGTGGGGCAGGATGAAGCAACTTCTGCCTCCTATAGCCTTCAGGCAAGCCAGTGTGGCCTCTTTCAGAAGCACAAAGACTGTCTGGAGCCACCCTGGCTCCCAGGTCCAGACCTCTGTGCCCAGGGTGCATTCCCACGTGTTTGTACATAAAGTCTTAGTAAAGCCTAGTGTGAAAGAGACCAGGCCCAGGCATCGGACTGCTTGGCTTGGCCACTTAATATCAGTGTGATCTTGATAAAATGAAAGTTAACCTCTCTTAGCCTTGATGTCTTTTTCTGTAAAATGGAAGTAGATTAATAGTAAACCTCTGAGATTACCGTGAGGAGTAAAGGAGGTAACGCACGTTGAGTACTTAGAATAGTGCCTAGTACATGGCAAGTACTCTTTTTCTCTCCTTTCTCTGTGGATACACTGATTCATTTGTACCTTCACAAATAACCACTGCAAAGTAACCCTATCTCCATTTCAAGATTCTGAAGTTTTCTTCCAGCAAGAGGAAAAGAGTCTTAAAGTGGTAATCGGTTTTTATTTTGTTGTGTGTTTTTAACCACATCAAGGATGCAGTACTTTGAGAAGAGAGGTCAGCAATGTTCAAAACGCAGGAAGCAAAAGAAACAGGGAGCATTCTTTGTGAAAATGCTTTTAAGATTCTCTTCTAACCCTCATTTCAAACCTGGTTTCTCACCTTTTCCCCAACAGCTCAAGGGGAGGCCCTTTCCGACACAGAAAAATACAGACCTAAAATATATCTTTTGAACAATAATTTTTCTTGGAGACTTTCTTGTCAAAAATTATTTTTAAGGTTCTTTCCAAAAAGTTTGCTTGAGGGCAATTAAGATGCCCTAAAATGAACCAGCTTCCTTTTGAGGGTGGGCAAGTCATTTCCCTTCTCTTTATCTTATCTGCTTCTTATCTGTAAGATGAATGGATTACGGTTGATAAGCCTTCCTATATCTGGTGTTCTTTGATTCTGCCATTGCCTGTTTAATCCACATCCCAGGAATGTAGCTCTGGAGCCTGTTTCTGCTTTAGATTGTGGAGTAGGATTCAAGTCCCAGCTCCCCACAGCTGCCTGGCTGTTCAGGAAACGGAGAAGCTGCAACCCTTTCATTTGCTGTGAGAGCTCCCTGTAGCATTAACCTGTTGTTGGGCTAATGTGTACAGCGGGGGAGATGTGCTTGAAGGCTGAGAACAGGGGTGGTATGAGAACAAGTCTGTTTTCTTTTCTGTTCTTCTTTTTCCCAGGAGTGAGTTGGGGGAGGAAAAACACTGGTCTTTGTTGTGAAGCCAGAGTCCCAAGCTTCAACTTACAGGAATGTTGAAGTCCTGAAAAAAAAAAAAAAGTTATGGAGAAGGCTTGCAATTATGTACTTTAGTCACAACAAGAGGGTAAGAACTTGCAAGGCGCTGGGCTGAAGAGACACAAAAGTCAGGAAGTGACCCTTTCGTCGGGATTTCAGAGGTCTAGGAGGAGAAACAAAGTCCTCTCACAACTTGGGAACTTGGGGCCGTACCATCCCGAGGGGCAGGGGTGGGGGGCCAGGGAGAGAGGGCCGTGGAAACTGACAACGTCGTTCGTAATGAGCCGTGAGTAAACTGAGGATTTCCACGCTGAAAAGACCCAGTGTCCGCAGATCCCCCCTCGCACAGAAATGAAAGCGGGTTTCAGCCGATCCTAATTGTGGAGCCTGCTGAGAAAGAAGCCGGGGTCGCCCTGGCCGGCCTCCTGAATCCGGCCCTGTGCGCGCCTGGCCGGGCTGCGCGCCCGGGTCTGCAGGATGGCGTGCCGGGGCCAGCCCATCTGCGGCCGCGAGCAAGCCGGCCCTCGGGATGAATGGGGCTTTGTTCGCCCGCAGCCGTGGCTGCCTTCGGCAGGGCCGGCCCGCACAACGGAGGCTGTATGCGAGAGGAATGGAAATGAGCCTCCGGCCCTCCCGAAGGAGCCCCATCCCCTTCCCTTCGCAGTGCGGAGGAATGCTGGCAAGCCGGAAAGGAACCCTCGCCGGGAACGCCGCTCTCGCGGCTCTGAAACCCCATTGAGAAGAGCCCTTTGATGCAATTAAAGTGCATTGCACTGCAGGCCTGGGAGGAGGGAAGGGCCGGCAAGCTTTTCTCTGTCTCGGAGCGTGTGTGTTGTGTGCACCTTTGTGGGGCGGCTTACTTAGGGAGCAGGCGGGAACTTGAGCTCCCTCTCTCGCAGACGTTCTGTAACATCATAAAAGCGTACCAATACACAGATTGGCTTTCACCGTGGGTGGAACCCAATTTGGACAAGGTCCAGGTTGACCTGCAGGCCAGAGTTGCTGCTTTGAAAGGCTCTTTGGTACGACTTACAACACCTGCCCTGCTGTAAAAGTTTAGGCGGACAAGAAACTGCGTTTGAAGGAGGAAGTTATTTCTGAGGTCACTCGCGGCTCGTCATTTTCCATTTTCTCAGAGGTGGAGTGGGCCATGTCGCAAGTCCAGAAATGGGCACAGCCAGAGCTGTACCAATGGGGTAACCTGCACATGTTGAAGGACTCGGATGGGACAGCTTTTTTGATACTCAGATGATTCTCTTAAGATGTTCCTACTTCCTCCATTGGGACCGCTGTGTGGCCCCAGAAAACCTACATCTCTTCTCTGAGCTTAATAGTTTTTCATGTATTAAAATGAATATAAAAAGGCCAGAGAACTGATACCATAAAGCTCTGGGTGTTCGTGGAATTCTTTCTAAATTGGAGGTGAGCAATTTATCTACTGGTACATGTGGAAGATGTCTGGGACTGGAGCTCTAGTAAACGTCTATATAAAAAGATCGTATGGACGCCTGTTGACTTTGTACCACTTATTGCTAGAGCAAATAGTCTACTACTGCCTGTCTCTCTTCACTGGAATATGCCTCCTTGAGAATGTGAACCTGTCTTTCTTATCCCGGTATCCCCTGTGCCCAGAGCAGTCCCTGACCATAAGTGGACAACAAATGAATGCTGAACAAATAAATAAAACCAGGAATGTAAAGAATTAATACTAACTTGTTGGCTGTTTTCTGTCACAAATCTAAACAAGAAATAAGGAGAGCTAGGTGGGTACTGGGGATCCTTGACTAGGCAGAAGTTCAGGAGAAGTTTGAAGGAAAGCGTAGGAAATCATTTTTTGAGAGCACAAACATGCTGCAAATGTTTCCTGAAATGACCCACGGCAGAGCAGAACACTCAGGTGAAGGAGTCATTCTTTCCCCAGCAAGTGGACGCTTAATACTGGCAAACATGATTCACGTTTTATATTTAAAAAGAGTGTGACTGTCAATCCTTCATTTATTCTTTAAATGTTCCATGGAAGTGGGAACTATGTGTGATGGGCATCATTGTTTCTTATATGTTGATCTAAATATGTCTCAGTGGTTCCTGTTATTTTGGGCCTTATTTAGACCTCTAACTGAAATCTTTTCCCCTGAGGCTTTGAATACATAAATATTTTTCCCATTCAATAAAAAACAGTCCACTTTTGCATTCCAATCAGGAAGCTCATAAATATGAGATACTAGAGGACATCCCACTTCAAATACATCTCCAGGTATCAGTAAGAAATATGACTTGTGACATTTACATAAATAGGTACATAATACCCCCAACTTCAACTCTCTTATAGCCCTCCTCCGCCATAAACACAATGATCAAGTGGTGAGTGATATAAAGTCTAGTTTAAAGGTGAGGCCCCAGTGATTCCTTGTTTGTGTCAGGTTACAGTATGCTGAATATACAGCTGCCCACAACTTTATTTCTTGTCATGTGGCTCTGCTTGGCTGTCATTCTGGGCACCATTTTGTCTTGATGTGGATATCATCCATGAGAGCTGAGAGTCTTTCAGACTGTCCCATTCCTGTCTATTTAGCCAGGTGGGCACAACCCACACCTAATCCCACAGGTGAAGTGGTTCTAGGATAGAACAAAAGTTGTATAATAGTATCAGTAGCAGTACCCCTCACTTTACAGAACTGCTGAGTTTTCCCTAAATGATTATTTTTGTTTCCTTATGATTTACAATATATTTTTTTAGAGCAGCTATATCCTCATTTCAAATTAGCCATGAATAGGCAGTGGTGTGGATCAATCTACCTGATTCTAGCAAATAATTAATGATCCAAAATGGACGAGTAAAGGCCAGAATGGAAGGTTCTTGTCTGATTACACTGATAAAGTAAAAAACCTTATGTGATTATCATGTTTATGCATTTAGATTTAGTTTTTAAAAGACTATACCTATTTATTTGGAAATACTGAGGATTTGGTAACACCTTTTATGTTAAAAACCTGGAACTGCTCATGCCTAGAAATTGTTGATGAGGGTGAAGTTTTCAGGGATTAAATATCTGAAGAGAAGAAAACAAACACTATCATTTTCTACTGTAGGTCACGAAATTTATTCATAAAGGTAAAAGTTGCTTGTTGATGGTCACAAACTGTGGAATTACAATTGCATTTCTGTTTTCTTGATTTCCAAGATAGTCCTCAAGGTTTCTGGTGTTTTAATGCTAGGGAACCCTGCAGTTTATTTACATAGTGACCAGACCCTGGATTCCAAGGGACATATGAAAGCTTAGTTCATCTAAGTTGATAAGATCAGATGAGTTATATTACATACTGCTTTCCAACTTTCGGAAGATTTAAATTATTAGCTCAACCTTTCTTTTTTTCCTCTCTTGTTATTTGTCCAGCAGCCAGAATAATGAAGAGAAGACCTCTCCTTTACTTACCAGATGACCCGTGGCCTTCCTAGCCAGGGCTCTCTAAAAGTTAGGGTGGAGACTTTTATTTGTCCTGTTTTAGGGGCAATAAAAGGAGAGAGGGTGTCTCATTCAGCCAGTCTTTGGCTTCTGAAACACCAAAAAGCAATGCTCTTTACTTAGTCTCTGGGCTACTAAGTGCCAGGATGGTCCATGTTGGCTCAAATCCTAGTCCTGACAGTTAGGTGGGGCTGTAGAGAGCTGTTACTCATGTGAGGTTGCCAGGGCAACTTAGTCTTCTGAGCTGGAAGGCTTCAAGAAGTACAAAGAGGAGACTAGAGGGCATGTTACAACTTATAGGCATGTGTTCAATAACATGTCATCCTTTGGTAATGGGACTTTTATTTTTATTTTATTTTGTGGGATTGAAAGATCAGAAGCCGGAAATTAGCTGGGGAGGATAAAGAAAAAGAAAAATGAAAAGAGGGGGGCTATTTCTGTGCCGTATGTGGGCAATGGTTAAACAAGGAGAACATCTGGTCCTGGAGCAGGTCTCTGCAGCGCTGTTTTTAATTACCCCGTCATTTGGTCTCATGCTAAATTAGTGACTGTGGGAGCAGCTCAAATCTCCAAACTGACAGGCCTAAAGAGCTCGACTTAGCCTGCCACATAGTCAGAGGGGAAACACAGAGCTTCCGGTTTCATATTTAAACCAGGGATTGACTCATAATTGTAGCTGTCAGGAGGGTGATGGAGACATTATGTAATCTGGTTCTTATGGTGATGTGTGTTTAAGGTTTCTGCTCTGTAAATTCCAGAAGAAATTTTGTGCCCATTGAGGGAGAGCTCGCTGGCTGCTCTGTGGTGTGCCCTGCAGGATAATGACAGTGCTATTAAAGGCTCCTAAGTCTGCCTGAATCCAAACATGAATGAATTTCCTCTGAAAGGCCCTCCTGTTTTTCCATAGACTTTTAAATGTGGATGAGGTTAGGTGAAATCTGGTAAACTGCGAAAAGGCAGTCTGTTGACCCACTTCGGAAATTTAATAATGACAAGCCATTCAGGTCCACACATATTTTTTTTTTCTGGACCACATAGTTCCCCTTACTAATTCCCATCATTTCCAGCCTCAGAGATTCTGAAAGTGGACACCAGTTGCTCCTGGAAACAAAGTGCTGGGGCTATAGATCATTTGTTCCATTTTCATTCTGCTTGTTACTTGGCCTCTTTGGAGGCCTCTGTGGACTGCTATAAATGTGCAGTGTTTGCTGCCATGGGGGTGGGGGGTGTGGGGGGTGGAAGTCAGATGAGGCTGTTTAATTTTAACCTTAAAGGAATGTGTTTTCAACAGTTTTGTTAGAGGGAGACGTGTTTTCATTTGATTGTTCTCTGAACCCAATATTTTACCTATGTGATAAGAAGGCTTCATGGAAAGAAAATAGTATTCATATTAAGAAAATAATAGTAAAGACTAAATAAAAACTTAAATGGTGAATTGTGAGTGGGTTGATTTGTTCGTGGGGAGTATTGGTGGTGGGCAGTGGGGAGGACCGAAACCCTCCACCACTTTCTCTGGCTGCTGGTCTGACTGATCCCTAGCTCTCACCTCTGTTTCTATACGTTGCCTTCCTTTCTTGGGGAACTGTCTAGTCCTCCAGCACTTTGGGGCTCTGGTTCTGCCTTTTCATTCCCATCAAACAAGACAGTGGTATTTATAAAGTAGTTTTAACCAAAATTAAAAACTAACTGTATGAAAATGTATAATAAAATAAATGTTTGATATCATCATTGTCGTCTATCTGTGTAGTAACTGACAGGAAGAGGACAATCAGTCTCTGTTATAATCTATTATTTTCTAGAAAAATCAGCAATGAGGATAATTGGATATTTGCCCATTGGTCTTTGGAATATGTTATTGGGAGTGGGTACTTTTCACTTTCCCGGAAGAAAATTGAGTTATTTTAATTAAAAATAACATAATAATAAAATAAAATTATAATATTAAATTAATATATTAAAACAATGTATTTGTTTATTTGTACAGATACAAATGTACATTTAAGGGAACAATTAAAAATTTCCCCTGCGCTTTCACAGTCTCAGGCTGTGAAATCTTTATTAGGAAATGGTGCCAGTGTAATGACTTGATTTCTTCTCTCCCATGAGAATGAAGTTTCATATGAGTATGATACAGTCACCATAGCGTGGGACATTATCATATGACTGCTGGATGATGCAGGGATGGATAATTTCATGAGCTGTCTTGCCTAAGTGTATTCATTTTCCTAGTCATTGAAATGAAGACTTGATGTGACTCCTGTTGAGATACTGCCAGAGGTAACCATCCTTGTAATAGATTCTCTCCATCAGAAAATTAGGTACTGATTTGCTTGTTTTTATGTTTCCTGTACTAGAATCTACAGATGGGCTAGGGATTTCTCTTCCAGTCAAAGGCCATAAGCTTATAGAAAACAATAACTGAAGACAAGAAAACAGTATTATCCTGGGGCTTGAGTAAATTGAGCCAAGCATTGGATCTGGTCAGCAATAGAACATTTTTCCTTCCTTGTCTGACTTCTCTATTCATCTTTAAGGATGACAGACTAGTTAGAAGTGTTAATTGTCAGAGTTAATAAATTACCTTCGATTAAAAAGAATAAATAAATCTATTTATTCCATGACAATTAGGATTGGAAATAGTTAAATGTAAATGAGTTGAGATTTGCTTTTCTTCAAACTTTTGCAAACTATAGTTAACCCAAGTGTCTCAAGTTGCCCAAAACTCTTTGAGAACTTCAGTCGTCCGCACATAAATTTTGAATTACTTGTCAAGACCTTCAAGGCCCACCACAATCTGGCTTCAATTACCCTTCTAACTTTATTTCCTACTACTCCCAACCTACGCTTCTAACGCTATTTCCCACTTCTCCACCTCACATGCCCTATGCCCAGCCAATTTAAACAACTCTGTTTTCATAGCTGTTTTCTTTAGACACTATCTTCAAGTTCTAGCTCCACAAAGCCTTCCTTTATTATCCCTAACCAGAAGTAATTATCTCTAACTGAACTCCCATAGTACCTGATCTATAATTTCTCTCATGGCATCTCATGGTACATAGATTTATCTTCATGCCTCATCTATTTCTTTTCTGTAAGTTCCTTGAGGATGGAATCTATATTTGATTCATGCTGTGTCCACGACAGAAATGCCACAAATGTTTGTAGAAGGAATGAATGAATTTTAGTTATAGTATTCAAAATAGTTAAATTTCTCTTGAATCCTGAACAAGAGAGAACTTCAGTTTTTTTAATAAAATGAGAATTTCACTCTTTTCATAGTTGACACCATGGCTTCTCCCTAAAATGAATTGACCCAGTTCCCACCTCCCATCCTCAGAACCCAGAAAGACTCAGAACCTGGTGTTTGGACATGACAAACCATGTCAGGTAACAAGGAATTGTTCTGGTCCCTACTGTTAGTGGGATACAGATGAGGGTAAGGATGAGGTGGGTTATTTGCTAGGTTAGGAGCAGATCTGTGGCATTGGGTTTAAATTTTTTTAACAGACTTGTCACAAGGTCTACTATTTCTTATGGTCTTTTCTCATCTTTCCTTTCCTTCCTGGCTGTTTTGTCAACTTTGGCCAGCTACTTTAATTTGAATGGGGCTTGGGAATAATAGGCTAAGTCAGGAGACTTGGATTACAGAGTTGGCTCTGCCACTGGCTGCATGGTTTTCGGAGAGTATAAGTAAGGATTAATTTCCTCTCCTAGACAAGAAAGAGCTAAAGGGTTTCATCACCACCAAACCAGTATAACAAGAAACGTTAAAGGGACTTCTTTAAGAAGAATAAGGAAAAAAAGACATAAATATGAATAATAAAATGGCAATAACTATGTACTTGTCAATAATCACTTGAAATGTAAATGGCTTAAATGCTCCGTTCAAAAGACATAGGGTAGCTGAACGGAGAAGAACATAAGACCCATACATATGCTGACTACAAGAAACATACTTCAGATTGAAAGACACAGAATGAAAAAAGATATTTCATGCAAATGGAAACAAACAAAATAGCTGGAGTAGCAATACTTATATCAGACAAAATAGACTTTAAAACAAAGGGTATAATAAGAGACAAAGAAGGACATTACATAATGATAAAGGACTCAATCCAACAATAGGATATAACCCTTTTAAACATTTATGCCACTAACATAGGAGCACCTAAACATACAAACAAATATTGATGGACATAAAGGGAGAGATTGACAGTAATACAGCCATATTAGGGGACTTTAAAACCCCATTGTCATCAATAGCTTCCAGACAGAAAATCGACAAGGAAACAGAGACCTTAAATGACACAGTAGACCAGATGGATTTAATTAATATTTTTAAAGCATTTCACCCCAAAGCAGCAGAATATACATCCTTTCCAAGTGCACATGGAAGCAGCATTATTTACAATAGCCAAGATATGGAAGCAACCTAAGTGCCCATCAACGGACGATTGGATAAAGAAGAAGTGGTACATATATACAATGGACTATTATTTGGCCATAAAAAAGAATAAAATCTTACTATTTTTGACAACATGGATGGACCTAGAGGGTATTATGCTAAGTGAAATAAATTAGACAAAGAAAGACAAATACCATAATTTCACTTATATGTGGAATATAAAGAAAAAAACAAACAAACAAAACAGAAATAGACTCAAAAATACAGACAACAAACTGATGTTTGCCAGATGGGAGGGGGGCAAGGGGGTTGGGTTAGAAAGGTAAAGGGAGTAAGAAGTAAAAATTGGTAGTTATAAAATTGTCATAGGGATGTAAAGTACAGCATAGGAAAAATAATAATAATGTAATATTATTGTAATAACTATGGTACCAGGTAGGTTCTAGGCTTGTTGGGGGAATCACTTCATAAATTATATAAATGTTTGACCACTATGCTGTACACCTGTAACTAATATTATATTGAATGTCAACTGTAATTGAAAAATTTTTTTAAGTAAATAGGAAGCAGACTTTTGAAAAAAAATTTAATTTCCTCATTTGTATAATGTAGATAAACTTGCCTACCTGTTTCACAGTGTTGTTCTGAGAATCCAGAGGAAAAGTTTTTTAAGGAACAATATTGAAAACTAAAAGTGTTTTACATGTGTAAGAACTAATTATAATGAAAGTTAATATTAGAGGCATTTTGGGACGATACTTTTAAATCACTGTTCTTATCTGGACCATTGTTAGTTAATATGTCTTAATTAGGCAAATTAGAGGCAATTGGAATTTTGTTTCTGTCAGTTACTAGCTCTGTGACTCTAGGTAAGTTACCTACTCTCACCCAAACCTCATTTTTCTCAATTGCAAATGGGCATGAACAATCTACCTCAGATGATAGTGAGAATTATTAGTGTGGTGGCCTTGTAAGATGTCTACTTGGCTAGGTTGAATTTCGTTTCCTAGAAATCCCTTCCTTGAATGTGTCTGGTTGGGGTGGGCCACAAGAGACATGTTTGCAATACTCTTGGAGGTTGAAAGGAAAACAGCAACTGTTTTGTGTTTTATGCTTGGAAAGTCAAGACAGGTGCTCTTGTAACTCACATTAACACACTGTCGCTATCTGTTGGCTTACCTCATTGACACAGGACACAGCCACCTTCCCTGGGATCCTCCTCTAAGTTCACTGAATTGGGCCACATGTATATTTAGTTCAGTGACAAAGGGGCCTGGCTTCTTCAGGAAGGACACCTACATCATCAAAGTTAAAGGTATCTATAACTGATACAATGGGTTCTAGTCTGTCCCTATCCTTGTGGGTTCCAGACGTACTTGCTCACCATTATTTTATATCTTCTCTTCCTGATGACCTGCATTGTGGACTTCAAGCTCCAGCCTCAGACAAAAGACTTACAGAGACTGCTTAACCAGTTCCCAGCATTGTGTAAGGTCCCCATATTTTTCCAGGTCTGGTTGCTGAGTGCATCAGTCAGAGAAGTGGTGGTAGGAAGATGGTAGGAAAGGAGTGGTTGGCTGCCATGACACAGCCAAGAGTGGACACCCAGGTGGTGATGGTACCCTTGGCCTTGATCAAGTTGTTGGTGGAAGTCACTATGGAGTTCTGATGAGGGAAATGGAGAGATAGGACTTTGCAACCTCATGAAAGATGGGTTTCAGAGCAGGAATTCTGCAAATTTAGGAGATATGGACTTGTTATGTTTTGAGAAAGAGCCAATTACTAGTTTGTTCTCAGCTTGAAGCCATACATTGCCGTAGAAAATGCAAATGATTTGGTGGTGGGGAGTGGGTAGGGAGAGTAGAATCAAAACAGAGAGTTTCTATCTAATTTCCTTTGACAATGATTATAACAAAACATTTTGGCTAGGAAAAGATTAATTTGTTTTCAAAATTAAAAAAAAGTAACATGTGGAAAATATTATGTTGATGGATGTTTTGCTGAACAGATGGTGACAGTCCGTAAACTTCTCAAGGATTTCCCTTACAGGATGAAGGGAAAGCATTTTAATTCTACCAAGTAAATGAGTGTCACTGAATTTCTATGATTTTGTCTGTCTCTTCTTATAAAAATCGTCTTTATATCACTAGTCAAATCTTTCTTCCCAAAAATTTTCAACAAATTCCTTTAATCTGGGACATCCAATTGGCATCTCAATGTAAATGTTTATTTATTTATTTTATGTTAGTTTAGTCTTTCTCACTAGGGAACCCCTTGTCTTTGTATGAATACATATTCATAATTTTCATTGTGAGTCTCTAAAAGCACATCAGGTGTAATGTGGGTTGGCCAATTTATTCACATCTTCATTTTACAGATAGGGAAACTGAGGCTGAACATTTCTGTGACCCTCAACAACATTTCATAATGAGTCACAGCTGAAGTAATACATTAGAAATAGGTTTCTTAACTCTCAAATCATTGATCTTTCACTATCCTTTAGAAACCGTGATTCTTATCATACTTGAATCTATTTTATTTGTGTACTTTCTGTTTTGTGTTGTCCTTTTCGAAGAGTCTAAAGAAGATGTAGGGAACAGATTTTCCTATAGTCCCTCACTCCTCCACCCCTGCATTTTGGTTTCCTTTGAAATGAGACCAGTTTCAAGTAAAACCTCCCAAAGGTTTTTAAGATGAGTTGGCTACACAGCTGGAGACAGAATGATTGGTTATTAATCCAGCGTTTTTCTGTACCATAAGTCATTACTCCATCTGGAGACACTTTTCTTGCTAGAAAAGAAAAAAAAAAGTTAAAATGAAGGACAGTAAGCAGTAGACAACTGCTATCATTAACTGAGGTTCAGAGATAGGAGTTTCAATTTTGTATTTACTCTTCTGCTCCCAAATAACTGCCCCCTACCAGTTAAAAAAAAATCCTAATGCATTTATTCCCTAACTAGACTCCAGACTGCCTAAATGAATTAGACGGCCTTATGGAGATTCAGATAAACATGGGCCTATGTCATTGGTAGTGAAGTTCAGGACCTGGTGCTGATCAGGTAGGAGTGACTTTAATACACTTTAGTTTGTGATTACAGTGTACTCCACACTCGTGGAGAGGCAAGGAGACTGTAATCTGGGGCTCTGTGTGCTAGGCAGCTAATTCTTCTTTCCCTTATTCAATGATCCTTCTGGGTAATTGGAAGACTATCCTAAATATAATCACCACTTTTCAAATAATTTGTATCCCTTTGAGCTTTATTTTCTTTTTTTATTCCTTCTCTCAAAGATTCTTGCATACATTCACACTTTATCCATATAGTCTCTCTGGCAATTCGTTGCTGAAAGCTTTCTAGCACTAGAGACAAGAAAGAGATGTTCTGTTCCCATTAACATGAACAGCTCAAAATGAATTCAGAGTGCAAGTGTATTACAACCCATGTACTCTTGTAAGTCTCTCTTTCCACCATCAATTTAGAGTGAAAATATCAGGAATGAAATGAGGAGAAAAATAGTTGATTTATTGAGTAGTAAAGATATGGTAGGTCTTTTGCACAGATCATCTCATTTAATCCTCACTACAACCTTGTGAAGTGGTTACTATTAATATTAACCTCATTTTGTAGTTCAGGAAATTATGATTTCGAGATATTTATTGATTTGCCAAAGTTCCTCAGGGAGGTGGGGTGAAGCTAGAATTCGAACCAAGGGGGTCTGATTTCAGAGACTGTGAACTCAGCATCAATGCTATACCTTTTTGTGGGAAACCCCAAGCACTTCTTAAAGTGTGTTTGAAGAGGTTTAAATAATAAAACTAATGTTTTGAGTATAGTTAGCACATTTATCATCTGCTCCAGGTGATAAATCATGGGAGCTAAGGAAATACTACACATTGGAAACATGTTTAGGCAATTGTTTAAATGTTTAAAAAGGGTGAAAACATCAGAGTGTAAAGAGCTCTAGGTTCCTCCCCTAAGCAGCCCCCCTCCCAGGTCTAAATATGATTCTTGAAAGTTGCTCCAGTCTTAAGATGCATTGCTCTTTACGCTGAGCAATTAGTAAAGAAAAATGCCTTTTCTTATGTTCAGTGTTCCTCTGTCAGGTAAGGCAGAACAGAAAATTCTGGATACTGAGGTTGCTAGAAGACCAGATGACCTTTTTGCAGAACAAGTGCTACACATTTCATGTCCTACCAGAGTGAGTCAGAAGTTAATTATTACTGTAATCTTTATCCCCTCTAGATTTTTCATTCTGAAGCAAAGAGGCACTGAAACTTGCATCAAATTTCGTTAAGTTTCTGGCTTGCCCTAGTAACTACTTTTGACTTCCTGGTACTCTTCAGAAGGGAAGGAAAGTTGGATAAAGCACAGGAAACTTATTGGAAGCTTCTGGTGTTTTTACATAGCATTTGATGTTTCTATATGATGAGAGGACAAGAGGAAAAGGTGACTTTTATCTAATGCATAGAAACCAACACAGGGAAAGTCAAACAAAATGAAGAAACAGAGGGAAGGAGCAAGGAAAGACTGTGCAATGGCAAGATGGATAATATAGAAAAGCTATGTGTGAAAAAACATAAAGATCCAGGAATCAAGATGGATAAATTCAGGGAGAATTCAGATATTCATTCATTAACTACTTCTTAAACACTAACATTGTTCTAGGGATCTCATGCTGGGTTCTGGGGGTACAAAGACAGGAGTGCTTGCCCTGGGTGGTGCCTATGAGCTGATGGAGACAGAACTGCGGAGGGTGCTCTTTAGAGTTGCGCAGTAAGGTGACCCTAGGTGGACAAACCAGACTTGAGCAATAAAATAAGTCCTAATAAGAGTCATGAACTCTGTGGGAGCAAAGAGACAGAGTGACTAAGGCTGCCTGGTTAAGTTAGGGGCGGCCTTTCAGAGAAGGTGATATCTGAGCTGACTTCAGAAAATGAGCGGAGCGTTGCCAGGCAGAGAAAGGGGAAGGGTCTGTCAGGCACTGGATAAGGGGACCACGTGTAAGAAGTATAAAATTTCTCTGACACCTAAAATCTCTGTACTCCATAGCATACCTCATTTAAAAACAAGCAACTTAGTATGTAATTAAGTAACAAAGTCACACAAAACTACATGGAAAATCATTGTAAACTCATTTGAATCAAGACTAAAAGGAAACAAAATGTTCTCCTTTTTTGTTTTAGTACCGAAGACAACTAACACAGGAGCCCAGACAACTAACACAGGAGCCCTCTCTGAATTGCTTGCCCCTCTCACCATGTAGACACATCAAATGCTATGTAAAAACACCAGAAGTTTCCAGTAAGGTTCCTGTGCTTTATCCAACTTTCCTTCCCTTCTGAAGAGTACCAGGAAGTCAAAAGAAGTTACTAGGACAAGCCAGAAACTTAGCGAAATTTGATGCAAGTTTCAGTGCCTCTTTGCTTCAGAACGAAAAATCTAGAGGGGATAAAGTTTACAGTAATAATTAACTTCTGACTCACTCTGGTAGGACATGAAATGTGTAGCACTTGTTCTGCAAAAAGGTCATCTGGTCTTCTAGCAACCTCAGTATCCAGAATTTTCTGTTCTGCCTTTCCTGACAGAGGAACACTGAACATAAGGATGGACCTTATCATTCATTCCGAATGAACCTTATCATTTAAACCTGCTCTGGCTCTTGGCTGTCTTTCAAACCTTTGTGATTATCCAAGCAGCTTATTTTGTATTTGCTGGATCCCAATAGTTGAGGGTGTGCCAAGACCTGTAGTGTCCCAAAGCAGAGGATCTCAGTCATCATCTAGAGTCAGGCTAAGAAAGACCCTCAGGCAGCAGCTTTTAACGTATGCAAATATATACAGTCTGTGGGACTGCAAACATAATCCCCTCTGGCCACCAGAACTGAAGATCTGGAGAGGTCCCCTGGAGGCAGTCACAAAACCAGAGCTCCAGACAAAATACAAGCACCTGTCTGGAGATAACAGTGAGCTACAGGAGGCAAAAGGAGAGCACAGAGATGGCGTGCACCAGCCTGCATTCCCTGAGATCACATCCGCCACATGTGGGCCAGACCCGAAACCTGCCCATCAGGCTGAAGCTCCGGGTCAGGCAAATAGGCCTCTTTCACGGAAAGACTGGAGTGTGTTTCAGTCAGCTGTCTGCTATGCCCTGAGGGTGATAGTGGACAAGAACTGTCTCTCCAATTGTTACAGTCCCATGGGACCCAGGGACACAAACAGCCTGGCCACCAGAACCAGGTAATCAAAGAGCCTCCCCAGTGGGTGCTGAAAACACCGGGACACCAGCTGTGTGTAAAAGGTCCCCAGGTGCGCGCAAAAGTTCCCTCCCACGAGAAACCAGCGCCCAGCAATGCATCAGAGAGCGTGAAGATGGCGCCCACTGGGTGGAGCACGGTGGAGGGAGAGGTAAAGATAGTGCCAGCCAGGAAAGAGAGAGAGAGAGAAAAAGGCAAGAGTTAGCAAAACAAAACAAAACAAACAAAAAAACCCAAGCAAAGAGTCTCTCCCATGCAAAGAGCCCACAGCCCTCTCGACCTGCCACGTCTGCCCTGGGGCAGGTGAGTCCAGCATGAGCCCTTTCAGACAATTCTCATATCTTTATAGCCTTGAGGGTCTCCTAGGCTTGAGATGTTTTCTTGTCAAAGCTAGATGTTTGGGGGGGCTCCTCTCTCAGGTACAGGCCTTAAAAGTTGGGGGTGGGTGCCAGTGGGGGTTTGGAGCCCTTTGCTCTTCAGGAAGAAGCTCCAGGTTTTGAGTTCCCTCCTGACTGTGGGTCACCTTGCTGGACGTGGGTTTATGGTGAGATTGGGCCCCAGCTTCTCCTACAGGGGGCCTTCTCTCTCTCTCTCTTTTTTTTTTTTTTTTTAAAGATTTTTATTGGGATTGGGGAATCGGGGAAGGGGAACAGACAAGTTGCTGTCCTTTTGTTCTTCAGTCTAGTTGTGGAGGACGTCGCTTCACTGGCCCATGTTGGAATCATCATTGCGCTCTTCCTGGGTCAGGTAATCACTCGCTTGCCATTGGACGGCCGCTTATGGCTGCTCATGGCGGCCCACTGCAGCCCCACTGCAGCCTACGCATCACCGGCAACTCACGGCAGCCCAGCTCCAGGTCGAGCTGTTGTTCACCACCTTAGCTGTAGAGGGCGCAGTGTCACTGGCTCATGTGGGATCTGAACCGGCGGCCCTGCTGCTCAGAGCTCTTGCTCCCAAGCCATCTCTTAACCATCTCTTCAGCCACTTGGCCGGCCCCTGGGGCCTTCTCTTGTTGGCCCAATGCATAGGAGTCCTTCAGTCAGTTTTTAGGTTTTTTTCCCAGAGGAAATTGTTCCATAGGGAGATGTGTTTGTGGGAAGAGTAGATTCAAGATTCTCTTATGTTGCCATCTTGAACTGAACCCCTCCTTCGTTACACTTCATTTCTCACCTCTTTACAAAAAGAATTTGAAATGATTTGCAAATATATACATATGTAAATATACATATATTATTCAGCAGTATAAATAAATAAGGCAATCAGGGAAAGTTTGCACAATTGTTTTCTTCTTGTCTTGTAAAGGAAAAGTCACTCAAGTTACTTTTTTTTAACAGCAGATTTTCTTAAATTTATGCTAAATATATTGATTGATTTGCTAAGGTGCTGGTCACTTACTCTATTCCATTGTGGCTGATATTTCAGTATCTGTGTCACTAGGGCAAATAATAGGGAGTATTGGACCTGAAATGATCTTGGCAAAACACTTCTAGCTGTCTCTCATACTACCCAGTTGTCAATCAAAAATTAAGTAACTTATATGGGGTCAAATTTTTTGGTGATTTACCCAGGAGATGGTTGTGTGTTTTCAATCTATGATTCTCAATTTAACCTCTAAGTTGGTCCCAGACATTGGATTGGGCTCTGGGTTTATGTCCTTATTTCAACCAGAGAATCTTTATTTTCATCCCTTGTCTATTTGGATTTTGTGAAAAGGTGTTTGCAAACAGATTTTGCTTCTAAAATAAAGATAAAACCCTACAACTCTACCATTTTATTCCATTTTTACTCATGTCTATTTCTCATTAAATGTCCAAGTTTTTGGTTAAATCTAACAGCACTTATTACCTAGTTGTGTTTTCTTTAGAGCTTTTGAAAATCTACATCCTCTCCCCTCTTCACCCAGTATTCAAATATATGCTGGCTCTGTAATTTTTCTGGGTCATCTTTAAAGCAGAGGTTAATAAGTAAAATATACAAATGAAATCAAGAAGTAACTCTGAGGCCAACATTTATTTAAAGAATTCCTGATAATGGAGTATGTGGCCTACAGAGACACATGCACATTAGATATAAATGCACTTGGGCTCTCTAAGGTACCTGGAAGTCTTAATGACACAGAATCTCTATCTTGGAATTAAAACAGAACTGTAGTGCTGGCCCACTGCTAGGTATCAGTGGAACCTTGCTGAATGGGATTGAATTTGTGTGTTTCTTTGTTTGTACCAAGGAAGAAATTTTGGTTTCTTAAAACAGCCCCGTAGGTTAAGTACTGATGCTTGCCATTGGTTGATAGTCCTGTGCCTCAGTCTTCTTTGCTCAGATAATTGATTGGGTTGTGGGTACTTTTTAAATATCTTGCTTAACCCCAGATACCAATTGCTCTCTACTTGTTTCCTTTCATTTCCCTCTCTCTCACAATCAATATAGTTTCACTAACCTCAGCCTGCCTGACATATATAACAAACTACACATAAGCTATATTGTTTATTTGTAGAGCATCCCCCAGAAGGTTAAGGCAACAGACTTATGGCACCCCTGGAAATTTCATAGGAAGATAACATGGGGGCTGTGAGCGAGAACAAATTCAACATGAATATGGATTTGCAGCCTATTTGGGCAACAGGGTACCGGTTATGAATTTTTCAAAACTGTAAAAAGCAAGTCAAGAAACTCCCTCCACATTGTGTGTGTATCTAGCTACCTGTCTAGTCTTCCTTTCTTTTCTTTTTCCCTTTCCTTCCCTTCCCTTCTCTTCCCTTCCCTTCCCAAGCCCACTGTAAAGGCATTCTTTTAGGTCTGGGTGGGGAGGGTGAAGTGTGTGTGTGTGTGTGTGTGTGTGTGTGTGTGTGTGTGTGTGTGTGTGTTGGATTTAGAGGGACGGAGGCAGAAGATGGTAATGACTTATAAGAGGATTATATGAAAAATGACCAGCATGCTGATGAATTCTTACAGAAGTGTTACTTGAGGTAAAAGCCCAGACAGTGAAATTTAGTTAAATTTAGTAATTCAAAGTGCAGCTGTAAAAGGGAAAAAGAATCCTGAAGGTCAACATACAGGCTGAGAAATGTGGAGAAAAAACCTCTTTATTTGCTTTTGGAATTGGGGAAGGTTGAATATAAGGGGCTATTGGAAATGTGCAGACACTCAGATTGTGTTTTGCTCCTTTTGTCTCTGGTCTTTTGGGCAACTTTCCTCTTTTTTTCCCCTGCCATCTCCTTTTCTACCTTGTCCCTCCAACCCTTGGCTCTGTGGTTTTGGCCTCTGGAATTCATAGCTCTGTGAAACACGGAACATACCCACTATGCCATGCTTGTCTTAGTGGGCAGTCTTAGCCTATGTGCCAGATTTATTTAATCAGTGATCCACTCTTCGCGCATGTATTTGTATGCTAACCACAGTAACTGAATTATGAAATGGGACCTGTCTGTGCTGGCGACTTCAGATTGATAATCTTCAAGTATTTGTTTACACTTATTTAGTTGGACTCAGGGAGACATCTGATTTTCTGTTCATCAACATTGTTTATCTCTTTCCCTTCAAAATAGGGGACATACATGTATGTAATAAAACAACATTTAAATGTATTGGGAATTATCTTTCATTTCACAGTTTTGTGCTTCTCATAGCTGGACAGTGTTATTACTCTAAGAAAAGATTTAATTTATGTGGAAGTAGTTACCAAGTCTTTTTAAACATATGTTTAAAGATTTTATTCTCCAACTTCTTTGGTAGTAAAACAGTTCCTGCTTTGCAGAAACATTTACTCTTTTTCAGCTTTCTTTTGTAATTTTCAAAAACATACCTTCTTTGGAGACAATTTAATAATCTTAAAATTAGATAATAAAATAACTTAATTATTCCTAGTGGATGGCAGTAATCATAAATGGTTTGTTTTCAGAATTTCAGCTGTAAGAGCTTGTGTGGTAGGCAGAATTCCAAGAATGACCCCATAACCTTAGTACCCCTGGAGTTACCCTGATGATTATATTACTTTACATAACAAAAGGGATTTTAAAAATGTAATTAAGGTTATATAACAATAGGCTATATTAAGGGTTAGCAAACTTTTGAGATGGAAGAGTCAATCCTGTCCCTAGAAATTTTGCAAGACCTATAAAACAAATGAAATCACCATTATGTGAATAATACCCTTTAAAAATTTTTATAAATGAAACTATGATAGTTTTATTTTCATTTTCAATTTTACTTCAGAGCCACATGTACGTACCCAAAGAGCCGCATGTGGCTCACGAGCCACAGTTTGCCGACCCCTGGGCTATAAAATAGGGAGATTATCAGAATGAGCCTGATCTAATCCATTACCATTCAAGAGAGTTTTCTCCAGCTGGTAGCAGAAAAAAAAATAAAAACTTGGAAAAAAAGAAAGTCAAAAATTGGAAGCAAAAGAAAGATATGACGTGTCATTGCTGGCTTTGAAGATGGAAGAGGCCAGGTATGAGTACCAGAGATCAGCCTTTAGCTGATGAGAGAGACCCTCAGCTGACAGCCATCAAGGAAGCAGACCTCAGTCCTACAACCATATAGAACTGAATTCTGCCGACAACCTGAATGAACTTGTAGGTGGATTCTTCCTGAGGGCCCAAACTTGATTTCAGCCTTTTGAGAACCTCTGCAGAGAAACCGATTAAAACCATCAGGACTACTGACCTACAGAACTGTGAGATAATAAATGGGTATCGTTGTAAGCTGCTAAATTTGATTTTTTGTTATGCAGCAATGGAAAACTAATATAGCTGTTTTGGGAGTTTTGGTGCAGCCTATAGTTGCACTGTACAATTAGCAGCGGCATGAGAACAGGTTTACAAGGAGGTTTAATTATTTTAATTTTAAAAATTTTTCATTAGAGGATCCTGCCAACTTTTTTGGGAACAGTACTATGAGAGACACTGTTGATTGACGACCTAAAGATATTATCTTCCCTTCTTCTTTGCTAACAGGACCACATTTTTTTTACCACAATTTTTTTTTTCTTTTTTAGCAGAGATCCTTTAATTTTATGGAAGGTAGGTCCAGCCATGGATAGAGCGGTAAGAGGGCTTCTGATCCAATTCTGGCCAATGGGATTTAAATAGGAGTCTGCTGGTAGGCTTTGGGAAGGATTTTGGCTCTTGATATAAGAGACAGAAGCTGAAGAGAAATGCTTTGTATGACACTGTTATCTGATTCCTTGCCTTTGAATGTGGTGTGATGATGTGCTGCAGCTGTTTTGTGACCGTGAGGAAGAGGCCAAAAGCATCACAGAGATGCTGATTTAGGGCCTTGATGCCTTTGAACCAATAGCACTACTCACATCTAGACTTCTTACATCAGGGGGAAAATATATATATATATATATATATATATATATAATTTAAAAATATATATAACTATAGTTTAAACTATGGTTAACTGAGTTTTCATAATTTGCAACTGAAATAATATCTAACTGATACAGAATTTGGACCCTGAAAGTAGAATGCTGCAAGTAACACACTTTAAGAGGAGGTCAGAGTGGGCATCCAAGACCCATTTATCTTAAGCTGGAAACCTTTGACGTGGCAAAACATTTAAGTAACCAGTTGCCTGATATATTTTAGAATGCAGGCTACATGTTGACAAAGGTTGTAGTGGCATGAGCAATGGAAGAAAAAATTCAGGATGTTTATGTGTGTTGGTTTATTTTAGTGGCTGTTAGCAAAGAAGTCCTATTAGGAGAGGGAAACAAGTTAGATAGCTTGATCTAACTTGTTAGCAAGACAGCAAGTTGGATCTCTAAACAGAGAGCAAAGAAAGTATGATTTTGCTAAGAAAGGTGCCCTCTAACTATGACCTCCAATCTAAATGTACAGAGTCCCATAATTTATACTCATGCAGGGTTGGAGAAGGTGTCTTTGGTACCCAAGTTAAAACAAGCAGAGGTGAGAAAGTGGCACCCTGGAGACTAATGAAAGTGGAGCTTCCTACCCGGAAGACCTGATTATGTGCGTTAAATGCCAGAGGATTTGGAAGAGCACAGGGTATTGTAGCAGAGACAGAAGAATTCTTAGACAAAGACTATGTCTAGACAAAATCTTCAGCTGTTGTTACTAATGCAAGGAATTGACCAGAAGCAAATAGACTAGATCTACTAAGTTTTTGAGAGAAAATATACTGTTAAAGATAATGCAAGGCTTGCCAACAACTGCATATAATTGTTGAACCTGAAAGGCAATCCCTAAGTTTCTGAACTTGTACAATACACAGGGGTTGCTAAAATTAGAAAAACTTGCTCCTGAATGCCTATCTCAGATATAGGCATTGAAAATAATGATTAAAAAATATCTTATTAGAGGGAAGAACCCGAGGCTATGGAAAAACACCCAGAGATTTCTGCAAACAGAACTGTCAGATTGACTAACCAAGGAAATTTCTCCATTGAGAGGACAGGCATTTTTCACTATTCCTTTTTGGAAGGTTAGAATATATGATAGTAAATGTTAACTATTTAGTTTTTTCCTACCATTGTATATTAGATAGGCTGGAGGCAGATAACCTTTTCTTCAGAGAAAAGTTCAAGGTCTTTAAGAAGCTGCCTCTGGAGCAAATGAAGAAAATTGAGCATCACCTAAAGATTCTAGATTTGAACCTGAATGTAATAACTATGAGTTGTGATCAAGAAATATGGTGAATATTTAAATTAAAAAAATATTATTACAGTAAAAGACACATTGCCATTAATCCCCCTCAAAATACTCCCCTTTGCTTCAAACACACTTATTCCTTCATTCTTGCCACTTTCTGAAGCAGTTCTGGAGTCCTCTTTTGTGAGTGTCTTTAGTTGTGCTGTCATGGCTCCTTAATGTCCTGAATCGATTCAAAACGTTTACCTTCCATGGTCATTTTGACTTTGGGGAAGAGCCAGAAGATGCATAGTGCCAGACCTGGTGAATAAGGTAAATGAAGACATGCTGTAGTTAAAAAAAAATTTTTTTTAAAGAAATTTTATTGGGGAACCGTGTATTTTCCCAGGACCCATCAGCTCCAAGTCAAGTAGTTGTCTTCAATCTAGTTGTGGAGGGCACAGCTCTGTGGCCCATGTGGGCATCGCACCAGCAAGCTTGGTGTTATGAGCCTGCTCTCTAACCAACTGAGCTAACTGGCCACCCCACTGTAATGTTTTTATTTGACAGAAATTGCCTTACCAGAAGCAATGTGTGACACGGAGCCTTTCTGTTGTGACCACAAAATACAGTGAATGCTGCTGCCGAGTGCCATCCAGTGAAAAGGCAGGGATCTTCAATACGGAAAGTGGTGTGTCGAATCTTAGTAACAGTGTGTGACAAGTTTCAACTTGTTCAGTGCAGTCAGTTGGGTGTGAGCTACTGTTGAGAGAAGGTGTGTTTTAAAGTGTGCCGTAAATCATCCTCCATCATGACAATGCTCTGTGTCTCACATCACTCCTGGTATTCAGCAATGTTTGTCAAATAAAAACATTACAGTGTGTCCTCATCCACCTTACTCACCGGACCTGGCACCGTGGGGCTTCTGGATCTTCCACAAAGTCAGAATGATTCAGGACATCGAGGCAGCCACAACAGCACAACTAAAGACACTCACAAAAGAGGACTTCCAGAACTCCTTCAGAAAGTGGGATAAGTGTGTTCAAAGTGAGGGGGAGTATTTTGAGGGGGATTAATGGCAATGTGTCTTTTATTGTAATAATTATTTTTTATTGAAACATTCACTATATTGTTTGATCACACCTCGTAGATGTGAATTTGTGGTTTTTCTCTCTTGGGGAGGAGGTGAGTATACTTACATAAAAAGCATATGTAGGAGGAAGGATGGGTATGGAAGCTAGATTGCCAAAAGATGAACAGTGGCAGACGCTGTTAGTTGGTTACCTAAAAGCACACTTATTCCGATTTATTCCTTGTTATCAGATCTCTGTACCCTCCTCTCACCCCTCACACACATTTTGGGCAGCGTTCCCCTGGTTTTAGAGATGGTGAACTTAGTCATGAACCTGGTGTAAGTATGTGATCTAAATCTAGCCAAAGAGATATCTTCCAGAGGTTTCCGGAGGTAGATGCTACCACTTCCAAAATAGTAAGTTGCTAAACTAACTTCAGCAAACATTTACGTCTAAATTGATATGTGGGACAAAATAAATCCTCATTTACGTCACTGTTAATTTTTGTTTTTATTTCTTGTAGGCAAATATTTCTAAAAGATATAATTATAAACTTACATTTTGGTAGTTATAAAGCAGGAGATTGCCAAATTATAGTGTATGGGCCAAGTCCGGCTCCCTACCTGTTTTTGTAAATAACTGTAGTGAAATATAGCCACTCCCATTCACCTGTATTATCTATGGCTGTTTTCACACTATGAAGGCAAGTTGAGTGGTTGTAAATGAGACCACCTGGCCTACAAAGCCTAAACAACTTGTTTCTGACCTGTTATAGAAAAAGTTTGCTGACTTCTCATGTGGAGTCATTATGTGGAAATCAGAGTTAAGTGGGATAAAGTATCATTTATTCCAATGCCATTTTAGTATATTCTTACCCAAACTTGCAGAGCGTATGAATGAGCTGCAACCCTTGTTAAACTTACAACTTCTTGTACTGAGTTACTAAGTCAGAACCTTTAGGGGAGACCTGGGAATCTGTGTCATTAACCATTTCATAAATTAGTCTTTTGACCAGGCATGTTTGGGAAATACTCATAGATCGGTATCCTGGAGCTGCTTAGCTAGTCTATCATTTAATCAGATTGGTAACTGGTTCTGTTTGTGGTTCACAGCTGAAGCTGTTTTATGACCAGAGATTGAAAGAGAATCTATTAAGTCACTAGAGACCTGCTTATGGCGTGAAGTACCCTGGATTAGAAGACTTTGATGTAGTAAAAGTGGCATCAGCTTTCAAAATGGGATACCTGGGTTAAGGTTCTACAGTAAATCAGCTTCTAACCAACTATTGGGTCGTCGGTTAAGTCATGATGCATTCTTGCATTGAAAAACAGAAAAACACATCATGACTTTCCCGACGACCCAATATTGAAACTTGGGCAAGTTTCTCTCTACAATCCAAGATTCTCAACTATAAATACATCAGTAGAATGAGATGTCTCCAAGTTGCTTTTTTGGCAATATTTAAAACTCAGAATCTAGGAAGTGCCTAAGAAGAAAACAAAAATAGTTTCTTTGTTTCTTGAAATTCTTTTCTTCTAAATCAAGGTTCCTCAATTCTGGCTACACATTAGACTCACTGTGTAGTTTATTAAAATAGCAATACCCTAGATGTCATCCAGAGATCCTGGGGAAGAGTCTAGCTATTGGAATAAAAGTTTTCCAGGTGATTCTATGTGTTGTGTGAGATTGAGAACCACTATGAACCACTATCTCAGGTGATAGTGGGTTCTTTTTTTTCCATTTAAGGTTTATATACATTCGTTTCACCATTTGTGAAAACAATAAATAAGAAGAGCAAACAAGTTTAGTAGTTCCCAAATGCTGGCAAGTCAGGAAGTCACATTCAGAGGAGAGCCTGTTAAAAATATACCTATGTGGGGACGGCCGAGTGGCGCGATGGTTAATAACTGGCTTGGGATGCCAGAGGGCCCCGGTTCAGATACCACATGTGAGGGCCAGTGACACTACCCTCTACAGCTAAGATGCTAAACAACAGCTCAACCTGGAGCTGGGCTGCTGTGAGTCGCCGGTGACGGCGTAGGCTGCAGCCCCTGTGGCAGTG
>NW_017731743.1:236694-278913 GCF_001890085.2 Hipposideros armiger | reverse complement strand
GCCAGTGAAGCAACGTCCTCCACAACTAGACTGAAGAACAAAAGGACAGCAACTTGTCTGTTCCCATCCCCCCAATTCCCCAATTTAAAAAAAAAAAATATATATATATATATACACACACACACCTATGTATGCCCCACTGTCAAATTCTTATATACTGGCTCCTGGGCCTGCAAATCTTTTCTTTTCTTCTTTTTTTTTTTTAACACATTCCCCAGATCCTCCAAATACACAGCTGGCTTGGAAACCACCAGGCCTGGTGATCTCTGAAACTTCTTCCAGATTGTAGGATATGAGGTCTTATGTTTAATTATATGAGAAATAAGTCAGTTTTAAGAACATTTTGAAAAAGCAGCTTGTACTACAAGATTAAGATATTGTAGAATGGATGTTACTAGGAATGGGCCTCAATCAGGTACCGTTTGATAAAAATACTGCTCACCGGGTTTACCCTCCTAGAAAGAGTCATAACTCTGTCTACATAGTTTAATTATTTTCCCTCAGTAATACTTGAAAAGTTTCTTTACTTTGGCCTCTTTATATGGAACTACAAGGTTTCCTTGAAAAGAACTATTATAAACCCCTGCTCTCCAATAAATCAGATATAGTTTATTAAACTATATAAATACGTAGCAACTTGAAAATAAAACAAGTTATGGCAACAATCTGGTCTTGCATTTACTACTAATCCCTTTAAATTTGGGAAGTAATAACTCTGTTCACTCATTCATTCTTTTGATCACTTATTCATTCGACAAATAATTTGAAATACCCAAATATGAGCCAGGAATTGCTCTAGGCCCTGGGGATACAGCAGTGAACAAGAGTCCCTAGTTGAAGTTTACATTCTCCTTGGAAAATTGATAATAAACAAATAAGTATTTAAATTATCAGGTGGTGCTAATTGTTAAGGAAAATAAGGCAAGGTAAGATAATAGAAAATGATGGGAGCTGGAGGGCAGTGCTCTTTTATAAAAAAGTAATCAGGAAACTTTGCTCTGTTAAAGCAATACTTTAGCAGAGACCTGAAGCAAGTAAGGGAAAAGTCATGTTGATACCTGGGGAAAGGGCATATTTATTTATTTATTTATTTATTTATTTATTTATTTATTTATTTATTATTTTAAAATTGGGGAATTGAGGGAGGGGGATCAGCCAAGTTGTTCTACAATCTTCGTTGTGGAGGGCGCCAGTCGCCATCTGGCTTCCCGTGGGCAGCTTGTGGCCTCTAAGCTCAAGGTGCTGTGTTCAATCTTAGTTGCAGGTGGGCGTAGCCACCATCCTATGCGGGAGTCAAACCAGCAGCCTTGTTATTAAGAGCAGAGGCTCTATCCACTGAGCCATCCGGGTGGCAGCTCAGCCCAAGTTGCAGAGTTCAGTCTTAGTTGCTGGCGGGTGTAGCCCACCATTGAACAGGGTCTTTTCATTAGGAGCACGTGCTCTTGCCAGCTGAGCCATCCTGCCACCTGTTGGCAGCTCAGCTCTGGCACAGCGTCACTGGCCCATGTGGGAATTGAACAAGCGGCCCTGTTGCTCAGAGCTCATGCTCTTAAGCTAAATCTTAACCAACTGAGCCATTTGGTCGGCCTGAAAGAGCATTTTAGATAGAGGAAACAGCCAGTGCAAATGTTCTGTGTTGGGAATGTGCTTAATGTGATCTAAGAATAGCAAGTGGCTACAGCAGCTAGAGTTGGGTGAGAAAGTAGGGGTGTTGGAGAGGAGTCAGAGAGTAGCAGGACCCGTTTTGCAAGGCTTGGCAAGCTAATTATTAGGGCATTGTATTTAACTCTAAGATTTAATAGTGTCTCCAGGGTTTGTGGGATTTGAAATTTTACAACCCTGGGGTCCTTCTATACATAAGGGAATATAAAGTTAGGTATAAACCTAAATAGTTATTTGGAATTACCCCCCCCCCCCCCCCCCCGTGATCAATTTGAAAACAGTGATAAATACCAATGCAGAGGATCAGAATATGCCTTCCCCAAATATGCCACATTGTCATAAGGCTTATTTGGAGCTGAAGACAATGAGAAACAGCAGATGCAAAAAATAAAAAATAAATAAAGCTCTTTGTCCTCCCTGCTCTCTTACCAGGAAGGGCAAAATGACTCTTAATCACCTGAGACTCTTATCAGCCCTGAGATAGAGAGGAATCTACATAACAGTCCTCATTAAAACAGCCCTTAAATTCTATTGATTTCCCCCATATATTTATTTACCTTTCCATAGTTTCCACCCCTAAATACCAAAATCTCTTTTCTTTGCCTAGTCATTTTCCTACAAATTTATTATTCTTTGTTAAGATGCTATAAAAGCCCCAAGTTCTAATCACCCCTTTGAGTTTCTCCTCATTGAGTTTCTTCTGCAAGTATTGCGTTGCTTCTGTTACAAAACTCTTTTTCTCTTGTTAATCTGTCTTGTCAATTTAATTTTTAGGGCCTCAGGGGTAGAACCTAGGAGGGTAGAGGAAAAAGGTTTTCCCCCCTCCTCCACACCACACACGCGCGCGCGCGCGCACACACACACACACACACACACACACATGAATCATAATGATTTTACTAACTGTGACACCCCTCTGTATCATGTTTTCCCCTTCATTATTTGGCTAAAATCTGTTTCATTATCTCTTTATATATTATTTTGTAATGTCATTTTCTACAGGAAGAATAGGAAGATAATTCAGTCTTTAGTTTGCTTGGTCAATATTTTTTGTTCATAGTGTAGAAAAATTTTCTTTAGTTTCACAACTCATTATTGGTAATGCCATGTACATTTTTAGGATAGTTGGCAAATTTGGGAAAGCTTTTCTCAAATTTCTTTCTTACCTTATGTACAAGATTAAGAATTTTCCCCACAGACTAGCTCCTGGTTCTGTACATTTCAAACTTCTTTTCTGCTCCACTAGCCACGTATTTCTGGTGTGATGAAGACACGTTGCTATCTATAAACCCTAGCCCTGAACTTCAGTGTCACAGTGTATGCTGGCACGGAGGATTGTAGAAGTATTCATGGAAGCCATTCTTGTGCCAGCAAAACCTTTACATCGAAATGACTGTAAACCACAATAATATATCCCACTAGCTCAAACAAAATGCTTCTGTCACTCACCTTAACTAATTCCCAAAGTGTCTGTGTCTATTCTAGTACCATTTGACTAAAAGAGAATGGTTACAAAGGAGAAATTCAAAATAGGCAGTGTGGTTAAACTATCTCATGTTTGCAAATTAAAAAAACAAAATGACCATGTGACTATATTACCAGGCTTCTTCCAGGGGCTTGGAACGGCCCTGTGTAAGGGAGGGGCCTGTACCTGAAGCTTTATTAGCTCCAAGGACAATCTTCCTCTGGTGAGATGTGAAGCCATTGGAGGGTTTCGAGCATAGTGACATGGTCTAAGTGCTGTTGTAAAAGGAACACTTAGCTTGGAGAGGAGACTTGACTATACGAGCAAGCTTGGAAGCAGGTAGAGCTGTGTGTGCAGAGGCTCAAGTTCAGGCTGCAGAGGGAAAGTGAAAAAGCAGACATAACTCATTCTGTGAGTTCCAGGAAAGCTGATGCTGTTATCCACTAAGCTATCGATGTGTTTCCTCATAATTCATGCCTGCTCGTGTCAGACTGGCTTCCTGTCTCAGCTATTGCTGATTCAGCAATTAAAGGGCTCTCTTAATATATTCTGATGCTCCAAGTCTTTAAAGTTCAAAATTCATCAACAATATTTTTATTACTGTAGCTATTTATATTCCTGTTTGCTGTTGCATAGACATCTTCAATGCTAGCTGAATGATCATTCTTTACCAACACAATTTCAATTTACAATATGAATGCAGTGGGTATCTGGGTTGAGAACTACTCAGGAGGACTCTTTCCTATTATTTAGAAACCTTAAAACCAGGCTTTTTATCACTTCATATTATCAAATGTCCCTTAGCTTGATGAAGGACTATCTGATTAATATCTTCAGGGCCTTTAGAGTTTACTCATTTTATCCCATTTATTTGGGAGTTAACTTTATAATGTCTTGTTTTTTAGAATAGAGGTTGGTAAACCTTTTATGTAAAGGGCCAGATAATAAATATTTTAAGCTTTGTAGGCCATATGGTCTCTGTCAAAACTACTCAACAATGCTGTTGTAGCACTAAAGCAGCCACAGACAGTTGTGCAAACAAATGGATGTGGCAATATTCCAGTACAATTTTATTTAGACAGACAGGCCACAGTTCCAGATTTAGCCTACAGGATGCAGTTTGATGACTCCTGCTTTAGAATTCTTATGTGTCCCAAATCTTAAACTCACTTAACCTCTATGAGTCTAGTGTTTCCATCTTTAAAATAAGGACACTATTATACAAGGTCAGACCATGAAGTTCGCGAGCTCATCCTAGAAAAAGTGCTACATACCTCATTGCTGAATATCACTATGGTCACCTTCAAAGTACTCCCCTTGGGAAGCTATGCACTGACTCCAGCACCTAGTCCACCCTTCAAAGCAATTTGGGAACTCTTTCTGGAATGGCCATCAGAGCTGTTGTCATATTACCCTTGATGTCCTGAATGTCATCAAGATGTCTTCCTTTTAATATTTCCTTTATTTTTGGGTAAAGAAAGAAGTCATTTGGGGGCAGCTCAGGTGAGTAGGGAAGGTGTTCCAATACAGTTATTTGTTTACTGGCTAAAAACTCCCACACAGACAGTGCCATGTGAGCTGGTGTATTGTCGTAAGACAAGAGCCATGAATTGTTGGTGAAGAGTTCAGGTTGTCTAACTTTTTCATGCAGCCTTTTCAGCACTTCCAAATAGTAAACTTGGTTAATGGCTTGTCCATTTGGTACAAAGTCATAATGAATAATCCCTCTGATATCAAAAAAGTTTAGCAACATCGTTGCAACAGTTTGCGAACTTAATTGTCAGAACTCCTATGTTCTATCCACCACATAACATTGTTATAAGGGCCAAATGAGATGTTGGTTGTAGAAGTCTCTTACAAGTTTTAAAGTAGTATACATCTGTATATTTCTTTCTCTTCCCTACCATCCTGAAACACATTTTCCTTACTACCCTCTTTACCAAACGCACACATAAATACTCAATCACAAAGGAAAATCATGACTGGCTACTTTGTCTGTAATCCTGGGCCTTATTTCAAATTCTGGCTCCCTAAAATGTCACCAAAACTAACTGTGATAGCATAAAGCTGAGTTTGCTCTTGCCAGGATAAGGGAGAACTAGCCTTGATACAGTCATTATAAAACCTCAGAAGAGGGAAGGCAAAGCCAGGATATTTACTGAGATTTTTGAAGACCTAACTAGATGAAGGTGAGTCTGTCAATGTAGGGGCTTGATTAGGATTGGATATTCTTATAATATGATATAATAGTTTAGGATTGGTGAATGTAAGAAGGTGATTATTTTGAAGAGAGATTCCAAAAGTCTTAGGGCTTATATTATCATTTAATACTTTCTATTGAAGAATTGATTGGTCTTTCATAGGTTACTGAAATGAAGAGTAAAGTTATTTGTAGCTTTCATTTTTTTCCAACAAGTTTCTTGGTATAGTAAAGTTATGTTGATAAACACATTAGAATAATAAGGCCATGTTAATATAATCAGCAAGCTGTGTGGATGTAGATGGTTTTGGTCCTCACTTATAAGACATATTGGAGCCATTTGGGGCAAAGGCAAAGAAGGAAAAGTAAATAGGACAGCAGGATATAGGAAAAGGACAGAGAATAACTACTAGAAATGAAGACAATAGATATGGAGAACAGGGGAAGAGGTGACAAGAATGTGAAGAGCTTCCAGGCAACGTTTACAGAGAATTTTAAAAGCAGGGAGAAAATTGTGGGGATTAGAAGTTGGGGTGTAAGCTATATCAGGAATGTCAACATTTAGAGAAGAGAATTTTAAACACTGTCAAATATAAACAGCTTTTAATTAGTTGTTCTGATTGGACAGTTATATTTTTATGAATGAATTTGTGTCAAGACTGGAAAATATGTGGACCAGGTTTTGAGGAGGTTACTTTTTTGTAGAAAAGATATATAGTCATGGTAAAAAAGTTTGAATATCCACATAAACAATTAGAATACATACAAATAACTCTTAAGAGGAAAGTGAAATTCTAGTGAAATGGATATGTAGGGGTCAAAAATTAAGAGGAATAGGAACACGAGTTTCATTAAAAATAAGCAAGAATTTATTTGAGGGAGAAGAAGAGTGGAGTGGAAACATGGGAGAGTGATAAGAGAGAAAGAGGGAGAATAAATAAAGAATATTTTGGGAGGCTGTTGGCTGGTTTGTAGGAAATGGTCAAAGGCCATTGGATTTTTAGGAAATGGTCAAAGGCCATTGGATTTATCTATCGTAAATTTAATTCTTCAAAAATTTATTGCTGTGATATTACAGAGAGTTTAGGCCAACAGCAAACTAGAGAACATAGTTCCCAAGGCTGTCCTCATATCTGACATCAACTGCAAGTTTGGAGGGTCCCACAAACCATCCTCTGGTTTCATAATTCATGGGAAGGACTCACAGAACTCACTGCAAGTTATTATACTCACAATATGGTTTATTACAGGGAAATGACACAGGTTGAAATCAGCCAAGGGAAGAAGCTTATATGGCAGAGTCTAGGAGAAGTACTACACACAGGGAGCTTCCATTGCGGAGTCAGCACACATTACTCTGCCAGCATCAATGTGTGATGATATGCATGGAACACTGTCAACCGGAGCAGTTCATCTGGGCCTTTGTGTCCAGAGTTTTTACTGGGCCTCCATTACATGGGCATGATTCATTGATTGCCCACATGGTGGATCTCAGTCTCCAGGTCAACTGATACTGCATGACCCAGAGCCCCCATTCTATAATAAATCACATCATTGGTCTTTTGCCAGCCCCTCACCCTCTCCTTCAAGACTTACATGGGTGTGGCCAGCCCTTGCCTGAATCACACTGTTGGACTATCCAGTGTGACTCAAGGCCTCCAGACAAATAAGACACTCTTATCTGGAGGGCCCATAGATTACCTCCCAGAAGCCAAGGGCATAGGTCAGGTGTTTTCTTTGAGCAAAACCAAATTCTTTAGTACACGGAGATAAATTCCTTTCATGATCCTATCCTTCAGTAAAGAATTTTTCACACATGTGAAGAGAAAAATTCATTCTCAGTCCCACTAATTTGTTGGAAAACACTTTGCATATTTTGGCATAGATTCTTCTAGCTAGATCTTATATAGGTTAGGCATAAAAATGTTAACTCACCTTTTCTTTATTCTTCCCCAAATTAAAATGTATAGCTATTAGCACAAATTAGAAATCAGGAAAATCAAATCATTAAATGGTAGGGTTAGATGAGACTTTGGACTAGATGGGTATTTTGTCTTTTGGAAAGGTGAAGTGATTTTTTTCAACACCAATGGAGTTAGGGAGACAGAGCTGAATCAAAATTTCCAGGTCCAGTGGTTTTTCTCTTACAATAAAGGGAAACTCAAGAGACCTTCTTTTGGATCAAAAGGATGTTACTTTTGGAAAATAGCACTGCCTTGTTGATGTATGGTAAGATAACCCTAATGACTTTTTGCTTGACTTGTTTTTGCCTAAGAATTTGGGATGATTTCCAGATTCATATATTAAAGTATGTCTAGAAGAAAGCTGCTCAACTATTTGCGTATTTTTCTGATTAGCTGAATTGCATATGCTGCTGAAATATTCAACTGGATTTCATGTTGTTGATAGGGGCAGCATGGGATCTAAAATTGAACACTGTCTGTATCTCTCCATTCCTTTGGAAAAATTTCTCATTCATTTGCTGCCTCCTTGTCTTTTTTTGGGAGCTATTAATTTTATATTTTTCATATTCAAACCTTGAACCTAGTTTTCAACTGCTTTCTCATTACTCTCACTGTGTCCCTCCCACTCCCAATTTTATAAACATTTAACCAACTTCTTTCTCTGTGTGTATTGGTCAGAGTTGAAGATTGTCAGTTGATCCAAATGGTGTAGAAAGGACTACCACTTATAAGCCTGTGATTGTAGGTACTATAGATTTAATGTTCATGTCCCCCTATATTCATATGTTGAAACCTGATGATCCCCAATGTGATGATATTTGGAGATGAGGCTCTTGGGACTAGTGCCCTTATAAAAGAGAAGCAGCAAACTCCCTTGCCCTTCTTCCATGCAAGGTCACAGCAAGAAGACAGCTGTCCATGAACTAAGAAGCAGGACCTCATCAGACAGTGAATCTGCTGGTGTCTTGATCTTGAATTTCCCAGCCTCTAGAATTGTAAAAAACAAATTTGTGCTGTTTCTAAGGCAGCAGCCTGAATGGGCTAAGATGGGGGAATTAAGGGGATGCACGCATTTCCATTAGTAGGAACAGCATTGCGCATAGGCCTAGTAGGTGAAAACTTGGTCTCATTTCAGCGGGTGAAAACGACCTGCTACACCAAACCATTTCCATGCTATTGCTTGGATTTGCCTTAGCTATGACATGAACAGTGAACAAATCATATGGGTTAACTGGAGATCAGTTTTAAAAATGCAAAATGCAAATATCCCTGAGGGAAATCTTAGTACTTTAAGGCACCCTGAGTTTGTAACTCTTTTGTATACTTAACTAAAATCAGCTGCGGTGAAGAGATAAAATTTTGATGAAATAAAACTTGGAACTTGATGTCGGGCCAGGCCTGGGGTCGGACATCACAGGTCTTCAGGAATACAAAGAGAATCAGGAGACCAAAGAGGAGATTAGGGAAGTGGAGATGGGAATGCCCTTCACTTTTTCATTCAGTGTAATTCTGAACTGTGAGTTTACTGCAGCATCAAGATGGCGAATTACAGAGGGTAGGCATGTGTCCTTTCACTTACTGAGAGGAACAATATTGTAAATGTTGATAAAGTGATAGAAAGGGCCAAAGTGAGAGAAGCCATCTACGTACATTATAAAGTCAAAGTTCTGATTTTTTCTTGTTCTCCAAATACATAGAAATAAAAGTTAATCTAGAAATACAGAAAATACAAGGAAACCTCAAATGGTGTCATCTCATGGAGCAAGCCACTACTACCATGTCCTAATGTCTGTAGCTTCCTCTCCGTCTACTTTCTCAGTACAACTAAACACTCTTGTGCTCTGCCTTTATATTCTAGATAGCACTGTCCACTAGAAATATAATGTGAACCACATATATATTTTTAACTTTTCTAGTAGCTGCATTAAAAAAGCAAAAAGAAACAGGTAACATAAACTTTAATATATTTTTAATGTAACATATCCAAAATATTATTTCATTAATAGCATACCATTAACAAAATATTTCACATTATTTTCTGTTTTGTTTACTAAGTCTTTGAAACAAGGCATATGTTTTATACTTACAAGATATCTCAGTTTAGACTAAGCACATTTTAATTGCTCAATAGTCACATGTGTCTCATGACTGCTGGATTCACCAATGCAGCTCTAGGTGGGAGATACCATCAACTCAGGGACATTGTCTCTTAAAAATAATGAAAAGTTGTATCAGCTGTAAATGGCAGAGTAACCTGTTGAAGACTTGAACTGGAAGGGGATTTATTATTTCCTTAACATTGGAGGTAGGGGGTTGTTCAGAAGGTTAAAACGTCATCAGGGATCTAGGATCTTTCCAGCCTTTCACCACATGTGTCTTGCTCAGCACACTGACTTTCCTTCTTTGTGTTTGTCGTCTCATGGTCATAAGGTGCCTATAGCAGCTCCTGATATCAACCCCTAATACCTGTGAGGGGACAGAGCAAAAGTCTTTCTCTCAACTCTTTTTTTTTTTTTTAATCCAGAAAGAAAAACATTTCTCCCAGCAGACATGCCCTGACATATTAGCCTGAATTGGGTCACATGGTAACTCCTGGCTGCAAGGGATCTTGGGAAACTGAAAAGTTGCAAAGGTGAAGAGAATGACTGTGAGGCCTTTGCTTTAGGAGATCAATCCTGATATATTTGTGCCCCAGAAAAAAATCAGGCTTCTGTTAGCCTAGAAGGGATAAGAGGAGGCCTACTGAGTAGGCAGCCAGTGATATCTGCCAGAGAGCCATTACCTCAAGGAGGAAGAGCAAAAATCAAAATAGTGTTATAATAAAATAACAATTACATTAACAAGTACTTCCATTTACTGAGTACTCACACACCTTGTGTAAGTGTTGAATGGATTATCTAATTCACATACACACATGGGTTAGCTATTGCTGCAGTGGTTACTGATAATAAAATCAGTGAGGATTATCAGATCACCCTATGAATGCCCCAAGAAATATATTGGGTCATTGAAAAAGTCATGATGTATTTTGTCTATGTTTTTCAAAGGTCATTTATTTATATAAAGAACAAAGATCAATCAGTGATATATTGCCCATTTTGTTCAATAACCTTTTGCCATCTTTCAGTGAGCTTCATAACTCCTTGTTCATAAAAGGACCTGTCTTTATTTGAGAAAAACTGAAGAAGGTGCTGATTTACAGCCTCATCTGAATTGAACGTTACACCACACAAGGAGATTTGAATAGAGTGAAACAAGTGGAAGTCTGATGGTGCAAGGTCAGATGAGTATGGTGGGTGTGGCAACACATCCCATCCAAGCTCCAATAATTTTTGACTGGTGATCCAACTTGTGTGTGGTCTCGCGTTATCACGATGGAACACAACTCCTTTACAATTAACAAGCTTTGTATGTTTCTGGATGATGGATTTGTTCAAACTTTCCAATTGCCGACAGTACACATTCAAATTGATTGTTTGGTTCCTTGGTAGGAGCTCAAAAAACATGACACCTTTAAAATCCCACCACCCTGAGAGTATAACCTTTCTCTGATGAATGTCTGCTTTCGATGTCATTTGAGGTGAATCATCACGTGGGATTCCAAGACCGTTGCACACCACATTGTTGTAAACAACCCACTTCTCATCACCAGTTATCAGTCACTTCAAAAAAGGATTATTTTTCTCACGTTTAATGAGCATATTGCAAATGTATATATGCGCCGTCAAATGAACTTCTTTGAGTTCATGTGGAACCCAAATATTGAACTTGCCTATGTATCCCAGCTTCTTCAGGTGGTCATGAATGCTTGAATGATGGATGTTCAATGTTTCTGCAATCTCTCATGTCATGTAATGTGGGTTTGACTTGATCAATGCCTTTTTTCTCTCGTCGTCAAACATGGTGGGCCTCCCTGACCGAGGAGCGTCATTGAGATCAAAATAACCAGCACGGAATTTTGTGAACAATTGTTGGCACTGACGATCTTGTAGAGCATTGTCACCGTAAACTTTATGCAACTTTTCACAAGCTTGACGCGCGTTCTTCCCTTTATGGAAGTAAAACAGTAAAATATGGCAAAAACGCACAGTTCTGTCTTTCATCTTCAACTTGTTGTAAAATCTCCAAAACTCAACCAAATTGCTTAATTAGTTTTAGAATGAAGCTAGAGCTGTCAGCTGTCAAATGACATAGCAATAACATAGATACGAATGACCCTAGTACTTCCAAAAATAAACTAGTGCCATCTGTTGCAAACATGCGTCATGACTTTTCCGACAACCCATTATAATGCAGGAATTATGTCGTTTTGTTTTGTTTTATGTCCCATAGCACAGTGTTTATCAATGTTTGTTGAATGAGTGACTCCTCTTATTCACTCAAGGCAGTTTATGTCTCCCTTTCAAGTCTAATTTCCTTCTCTCTTGTCACCTTGTCTCTTCAAAGTCTAATGTGTTGCTCTCTGTAAAATTATTGGTACCACTACCCACACTCGAGCCTCAGGCATGGGTCCAGGGCCTCACTGTGAAACCCCTGCAAGTCCTACAGGCTGCCAAGTGTTCTTGTTTGGGACAGGGTCATGGCTACAAACCACAAACAACCGATGACTCAGCAACCTCTTCAGTGGAGTTTTCTCCCACTTATTTCAAGACATTAGGAAAATAAAACTAGTTTCTCCCTTACAGATTTGATGACTCCTGGACCTGTGTCTTATGACCTCTGTTAGTCTTACAAACCTTCTTTCAGTTTGCTAGGCTCTTTCAGTGTAAGGAATAGTGATAAGCTCAAGTTTCCTCAATTATTGAGAGTTTATTATGTGGAAAAAAATGTATCTCAGCCCACATCCATCCAGGCCTCACAGAGAACAGGGATATTGTTTGGATAAAACAGTAGCATTAACTCTAAAACTCCATCAGTTGTTGATGTTACTCTGCAGCAATTTCTGCATTTCATCCCTTGAGAAAAGGGTACCCAGTGTTCTTGGCCCAGCACTTGACTATATGGTGACTCAGCCATTTTCTAATTCTGTTCTTCTATCATTTAATCTTTTCCTCTAATGCCTGCCCCATGGCTCCTGTTTAGTCATCATAGTTTCTACTACCTAAAGGTCTCTATGCCCTTTGCTATCTATTGAATTGCCCTGAAGTCTCCCTTTAAAATTCCCCAAGAAAGTGTATATATGTGAGGTGACCTTCCAGGATCCTTCCGTGATTGGGGCCTTTCATTGGTGAGAAGCCCCGTGCCAGGCCAGGTTACAGATAACTGATAATTATAGATACACTCTTTGTATCAGGTACCTTTCTCTAGTTCAGTCAACTGTCTTCAGAATGGCAAAGTCCTGTGAACTTTGTGTAAACAATGTATAATCTGTGTATAAATCAAATAAAGTTCTCCAGCCCTTAGGTTTATCCTAATGTGTAATATTAAGCCCAACTAAAAATACATCTGCATCTTGCATTCCTGATGATCTTAGGAAGTCATTTATTAACTTCTCCCCTCCTGTTTTTCTGCTAGTATATTACCAATAAGTACTGATTATAAATAAGTAATAGGAATAGTTATTAATTCTATGAGTCCTTTATGTTTGTTACATTCAATTTTAGTTAGCCCAAACTTGTTATTGGTCTTCTCTTTCTATTTTGTATAAAATGGTTTAATCCAGTAGTTGCCTTTTTGCCGTTGGGGGAGGTGGCCCTGAAAGTAACCTGAGGGTACTTTTTGGGTAATGGATGTTTCATTTACCTTCATCAGGGTGTTAGTTACATGAGTGTGTTCATTGTCAATAGTTACTGAAGTGGACTCTTAAGATCTATATGATTTTATCTGTGGGAAGTTATTCCTCAATCTGATTAGTTAACAACAACTAAGACAAAGTGGTTGTGCCAATCAGAGCCCCAGTAGGAAACAGATAAACACTCTAATGGGTCACTTAAAGAGAATTTAATAAAAGTCCAACTTACAAAAGGGTCAATCGTGTGTAGCACCCCAGGTTTGGAACCTGAGTTCCCATTACCATTTCTATAATGAAGAGAAGGGAGCAGTTGTTACGATGTGACATGCTAAATGTGCCAAATGGAAACCATTTTGGCAGAAGCTGGGACCTTTGGTCAAGGGATGAAGGCCAGTAAACCTCAACCCTGTGGTGAGGAGGGAACTGGGGAAATAAATACCCTGATCTTAGGCTCCTCCTTCCTCCTTCCAATGTCCTACTTGAACAAACCCATCCAGAAGCCTGAGAACAAGGAACCTGGTAGAAGTAGTCCATCCAGCTCGGTCTCCCAGGGTAGAGAGAAGGTTAAAGAAGGACGGAGAGCAGATCTAGAGGGGCAGCAGGAAGATATCCAGCATCATGCAGCGTCATGTTTTCCATTTTCCCTGAATCATTTCATTCCAAGTGTGGCTAGTTGCCCTTCTTGTGATTCTTTAAAATGTAAGTAATATAAATAAGGCAAGATTATGGCATTTAAAGTGTTTCGCTGAAAGCTTGAGGATAAGAGAGGGGTTTATAATGAAGAAAAAGCAAACTTAAAACCTCATAATAGCTTTCCCAGGTCCTGAGCCATGGCTGCTGCAGGGAGTTCCTCACTGTCTTGTTTCCTTTTCAGCCCCAGCCATGGCATATGGAAAAGGCCAGTTCACCCCAGTGGTAATTTTCTTGACTCCCTTCTCCATGTCCAAACTCTGATCTTATTCTCCGAAACACCCAAAGATAGGGATATTCTTCCTCTTCCTCTCCTGCTTCCTTTCTTATGAACGATGACTAATAGTGGTGGGAACATTCATTTCATTGGGAGAAACCACTGTCCTTATTATTGGTAATGGTCTGGTCATGGTACATGTTATTCTAAGAAACTGTGGTCAGAGTGGTTGTATCATTAGGTCCAAAAGTTTTGGATGATGAGGATTCACGTCAGGGTTGGGAAAAACACCAGTGCAGCAAGGCCAAGCCAGGACTTGGAAGAAGGGAACTTGTTATCTAGAAGTGTGCAGGTAGGTACTCAGAGGCCACTCAAGAGTCCTGAGTTGGAAGACTTTGGATCGAATTTCATGCTTATCACTTGTCAGCTATGTGACCTCAGGATAGCGACCTAGTTACTCTGAGCTATTAATTTCTGTTTTCTTCTTTTTGTTTAGAAAAGGGATGATGATATGAAAATGATCATGAAAACACTTTGCAAAACTGTATGGTCTGAATGAACATAAGCACTTCCTTTTAAGTAACTGTCAATCTTTTTCTGTTGTCACAACATTCACATGCATAGTACACTCTCAGCATATCATGAAGTAATTTTCAAGGGCTAAAGCAAGCATTGGGGAGGGGAAATATATACCTCAAGGTATATTGTGAGTGGGCACTTGATTAGTTGAAAAAGTCCTTCATGGAGATTTTGATATGAGACTACCTCTCACATCACCCCTAAATGGATCATATCTAGATGAGAGTCAATTTCTAAACTGAAGTTTACAAACTTGTGGGTGGTGGTGGTGGTGGTGGTGGTGGTGGCGGCGGTGGCGGTGGATAGGGAAAGAAGATGCTTTGTTTGGTTTTCACAGACCTGTAAAGTTTTAAAATTAGGTGTAAAAATTTTAAATCAGATCACTCAAAAATATCATACTTCTGCCTTCTCTTGAAATACAGAATTTCTGGCAAAACCAAGCCTACATTCTTGAATGCCTCAATTCAGTGAGAGTTAAATAGTGGCTGCCTCTTTAGACAGAGCATACATTCTTCAGCTGATGTTACATATTTGTGTCACCTGCCCCTTGGCAATTGAGTTTGCTATCCCTGGTCTAGACTATCAAGGAATCATTGATACTGGAGCTGGAAAGGACCTCAAGATGTCACTGAGCCCTGGCTTTGTTTTCAGTCAGGTCAGGGTTTAGTTTCTCCATTTATATCAAAAGCCTCTTGGCTTAAATGATTTGCCCAACCTCAGCCAGGCGGGGCTGGAGAGGGACCTGGCTATGAAGGAGACTGACCAGAACTGAGGTCAGCTTCCTCCCAGTAAAATGCTAGGCCTTTTCCTAGCGTGGGGTGCTCCTTCTCAAACTGCATATCACAGTTTCTGGAGCCCAGTCAGTGGAGCTGTGGTGAGGAAAAGTCAAACCTTAGAAGAGCCAGGCTTCTGCAGCCTCATTGCAACACTCCCAACACCAGGACATGCACAGCTCTAGTGTGGCTGACCTTGGGCCCAGTCACCCAGCCCCGCCAGAGACAGCGGAGCAGGGCCGGAAGGGCTGTGAATTCAGAGTAGCCAGTGTCCTTGACCCTCTGGCAAAGATTCCAGGCTGAAGAAACCCTCTGGGTTTCTTGGTGTGGGATGGGCAAGGAGAATGAGGGTGGGGAAGGGGGGGGGGCGAACCAGGATGGATACAGGGCATAGCGGCTTTTTTCTTCTCCCAGAAATCGAACTTTTGTGTTCCTGTGCCACATGTGTGCAGTGAAGTTTTAATTTTCTTTTCTTTTCTTTCTTTTTTTTTTGTTTCTGGGATTGGTGTGCTGCCTTATTGCTGAATGTTTGTTTTGGCTGCTGGAGGAAGTATTGACAAAGGAAGTAGAAGAACAAACATAATTTTGTAAGCAGCTGGCCTAAGAGGAACAATAAAGCGGAACTGGAGACAGCATGTCGGGTTTGAGATTCCCTGAGACTGTTTAATGCCAGGATCCCTGGGGCTTGTAGCCATGGAGCAGTGGGAAGGGGGGCTTGGGAGCTCCAGGGGGTTGTAGTGTCACTTCAGGGTGCTCTGCGGAGCTGTGCTTTGTGATGCTGATTTTCATGCTTTGTGAGAGGCCTTCTCTGGGACTCAGCTGCTCCCCAGCCCCCCCACTGTTTCCTCCCATGTGTCAGCACTAGGGCAGTAGGCCTTCTCACTAGGAGGTAGTCTATATCAGGGAAACGTCCTTTTCTTTTATATATGTGTGAGGTTAAATAGTAAGGTTATGATATAGAATTATGAAAAGGATCCCATAAAAATTTGGTTTTATCTTTAGGAATTTAAAAAACATCTGAACATCGTCAAAATTCCAAGTGATTGTGTAGTGAAATCTGGAAAGAATAGTCTTTCACTTTCCACCTGTCTCAAGACCCGCTAGGGATGGGAGGAGACTTTTCAAACATTCAAGTGATGGGACCAAGGGACCTTGCTGAGTTTGGGAGATAACCCCAAGGGTCCAATTCTGAATGGTAAATGTATAGATTAGCATCCTGGATATAGGATTGGTGAAAGTCCCTTTGTTATAGATTTCTTAGAAAGTGGATTAAGGCACGTCAGAGGTGGGTGGCTAAGGTGCAGTCCTTGCTAGAGACAGGACAGAATGACATACCCGTTAATTTTGACCGCTGAATCATCAAGTACTAGAGTCTTGACTTAGGCTGAACCCATTTCCTGGGCCTCTGTGCATGAATATTCCTAAAATGGTGGTGGTTCCTGAAGGATTTAATATAGCTCAGAAAAAGGTATATCTTTTTCTCCGGGACAACCTTAGAAAACTACCTAGATATTAGGTAACAGCTCTGCATAAAGAGCTGTATTGTTATCTTTGAAAGACTAGATTGCTTCAAGGGATATGATATACTTTTATGTTTGCCCTGCTTCGTAAGGTAATGAGGAGTGGGGAGGGCTGGCATCAATTAGGCCGCTGAGGAAGTTACAGGAAGTATCACTGCTTTGGAAAATGTAGTCCATCTGCAGCAGTTAGGCCATGGAAATACATAAAGCCTATGGTTAACTACTGTTTCTCGGTATAAGGCCTTTTCACCATGTGGATCTGGGCGAAAAGGCAGATGGAACAGTTAGGTCAGTTCCATGAAGAGGGAGCTGGTGAATGTACAAGTCCATAAATGTGTCAAATACATCTCCAAACTGGTATCAGTTTATCTCTAAATGGGTATGAACAGGTGTGCCTGGCTGACTTAAGGTTTCTGACACTATAAGTTCTCTGGATCTCTGCTGAAACTGTCACTTTAAAAAGTAGCCATAGTAGTCCTCCGTATCTGTGGTTTTCGATTACCTGTGGTCAATCACAGTCCAAAAACATTACATGGAAAATTCCTGAATGAACAATTTGTAAGTTAAGCTCCGTGCGGTTCTGAGGAGCTCCATCCTGTTCTATCCCAGCCGAGACCTGAATCACCTCTTTATCCAGGGTCTCCATGCTGTGTACACACCTGCCCCGTTAGTCACTTAGTTGCTGGCTCTGTGACCAGATTGGCTGTCCCAGTATGTCAGTGCTTGTGCACAAGTCACCCTTATTTTACTTAATAATGGCCCCAAAGTTCAGGAGGAGTGATGCTGGCAATTTGGATATGGCCAAGAGAAGCTGTAAAGTGCTCCCTTGAAGTGAAGAGGTGGAAGTTCTTGACTTAATAAGAGAAAAATCATATTCTGAGGTTGCTAAGATCTATGGTAAGAACGAATCTTTTATCTGTGAAATTATGAAGAAGGAAGAAAGAAATTCGTGCTAGTATGGCTGTCACACCTCTAACGGCAAATGCATTTCATCTCATAGGCATTTTATCATCTCACATCATCACAAGAAGGGTGAGTACAGGAAAAGAAAGAGAGAGAGAGAGAGAGAGAGAGAGAGAGAGAGAGAGAGAGAGAGAGAGAAGGAGAGAGAGAGAGAGAGCATATTCATGTAACTTTTATTACAGTATATTGCTCTAATTGTTCTGTTATTATTAGTTTTTGTTAATCTCTTACTATGCCTAATTTATAAATTAAACTTTATCATAGGTGTATGTATGTACATATGGAAAAAAAGATAGTATGTATAGGGTCCATCGGTACTATCATGATGCGTCAGGCATTAAGTGGGGGCCTTGGAACATGTCCCCTGAAGCACCGCTGTGTGTTTCATGCTTTATTAAAGGCGTCCAGAGCTGGTGCTTGTTGATCTGCATGAGGAGAGGATGACCTTAGTGCTGCCTCTTGGCTTGTTTTCTTGAATTTTCTTTTCTTTTTTTCCCATTGTTTTGAGGTATGGTTGACAAAAATTGTATGCAGTTAAGGTGTAAAACTTCATGATTTGATATATACAGACTCTTGAATTTCCATATTCTGAAACACAGAGAAGTATCTTTGAGAAATGACTATTTTTCTTAAACTGTACTGGTGTCTATTTAATATTTGAGTTAATGAGGGAGAAGGAAGATAACTTCATCAAAAAATGTGGAAATGGATACTGGCACAAACTCTGGAAAAGCTAAATTACTTTTTTTTTTTTGGTCCATCAAAAGGAGCATTTGTTCAGGAAAAAGGAAAAGAAAAAGCTACCACAGCAGTGAGAGGAGCTCCACACCCAGCCGCTCATGTGCAAAACAATAACAAAAAACGTAACTAAATTACTTTTGTTGGGCTGTTGGGAAAACCACTTGCTATTCATGTGCCTTGTTTTCACTTTTTCATGTCTGTACTATGGAAAGATCTTATTACAGCATAGATTTTTCTGAGATGGTCCCAATTTTGAATATTTAGAATACCTATAAATCATTTAAATGACAGAGAAATGTCAATATTTTGATATTTTAGTATCTTAATAATATGTCTTAGATTGCTTTTTAAAAATAATACTCTTCTGGGTCTTAAAAAAAGAGCTTTATTGAGGTATAATTCACATACCACAATATTTACACATTTAAAGTACTTGGTATATTCACACAGTTGTGCAACCATTATTGTAATCTTAATTTAGAGTGTTTCATTATCCCATGTAAAAATCCATTAGCAGTCATTCCCCATTCTCTCCTCCCTCTAACCCATGGTAATCACTAATTTACTTTCTGTCTTTGTGATTTGTGTATTCTGGACATTTCATATAAATGGAAACATAAACTATGTGCTGTTCTATGACTGCTTTCTTCCTCTAAGCAGAATGTTTTGAAGCTCATCCATGTTGTAGCATGTCTCAGTACTTCATTTCTTTTTATTTCTGAATAGTATTCCATTATATGGCTGTTACACATTTTATTCATCTGTTCATCAGTTGGATGTTTGATACCACTTTTTGGCTATTATGAATAATACTGCTATGAATATTCACGGATAAGATTTGTGTGGATGTGTTTTCATTTCTCTTGGGAAGTCATACCTAGGAGTGAGCTTCCTGGGTCATATGGTAACTCCATTTGTTTGCAGAAGAGTAGGATTGTGATTCCTAGAGAATGCCTGGACTTGTAGCCTGGTGAGCTTCTCTGTGGTTATGTAATCCTTGTTGTCAAGATGCCATTACAGAAGCTGTGGCAGACAGCCCCTAAGGCGACCCCTAGCTATCCCTGCCTCCTGCTGTTCACATCTTGGTGTAATCTCTTCCCTTTGAGTTGGATGGGAACTGTGACTTGCTTCTAACTAGTAGACTATGACAGTGGTGATAGGATGTCACTTTGGTGATTATGTTATTATATGGAAGGCTCTATTTTAGCAGACCGGAGACTCTCCTGAGACCTTGATGAAGTCAGCAGCTATGTTTGAGAAACTCATGTAGCAAGGAACTAACTGTAGGTGGCCCCTAGACCTGAGGACAGCAGTCAGCAAAAAGTTGGGGCCCAAGTCATACAACTGCAAGGAGATGAATTTTGCCAACAATTTGAATGAACTTGGAAGTAGATTCTTTCCCAGTTGAGCCTTTGATGAGAATGTAACCCAGCTAATATCTTGATTGCAGCCTTATGATCCTCTGAGCAGAGGACCCAGCTAAATTGTGCCTAGATGCCTGATTCATGGAAAATGAGATAATAAATATGTGGTATTTAGTGCAGCTAAGTTTGTGGTAATTTGTTATGCAGCATTAGAACATTAATTCAGAATCTAGGATTTCTTTCCATTGTATTATCTGAGCTGGGTGCCACCAAGTTTACTTGTCAAGGCAGATATCCTCTTTATTTGTCAGTATGATTATCCTAAAAGGATAAATAGCCTTAAAAGCTCAGGGACGTGCTGTGAAGTAATCTATACCTGGGGTACAATTGCTAGAATGGGGAAAGGAGAATGGTAGCAGCAAAAAACAGTTTCACTCTGTATGTGGGATACATGCATCTCTAGAAACTCTGTTCTGAGAAGAAATAATAATCAGGAGAAAAGAGGAATGCTAATTTATATAATTAATACTACCATTTATCAGGGACTACAGAGGTGGGAGGATAAGCATGAACTTGAGGCTATGCCCTAATAGAGTTTGGAATAGTTCTAATTTGTCTAGTCTTCTATTGTGACATTAGCTTAAACTTGATTCCAGCTTTCCCTTACAATTCATTAGCCACATAATAACCAAACAGTCCCAGCCTGGTGAACACCAGTTCTATTTTTAGAACCCACCTAGGACTATTCCATCTTTCTTAGTCATCCATTTCTATATTTAACAACTCTTACACTTGGAATTTTTAACTTATAGCGCACATAAATCCCTCATTCTTCAGTTAAAGCCTGTGTTCTTTCATACCTGCCCCCAAACAGATGGGCACAGCTGATTACTTGAATCTCTTGACTGTCTTTGTCATACCATTTCATTTTGTTACATTTAATTCCTGACTGACTTAAGTGAGGAGAGTGAGCTGGGTTTTATCCTGTAGCACAGAGACACATGTGGAATGCCTTTTGACTTCTTCTGTGATCTGACTTTAATTTCAAACGCTGTATAGATGACTCAATGTGCAGTAACTAATATGAAAAGTCATACAGCTAAATAACTAACATGACATACCTCAGGTGACTTGGAAGTTTGCTAGTTAGGGGAAGAGAGCAGTTGAAACTGATGGCAAATGAATGTCTGATTCCCAGTAGAGTGGACGATCCAAGCATCACTGAAATTTCCATTTTATCTTGTCTCATACAAGTTGTCTGATAAAAAAGCAAAACATTCTTTTGCTAAAGATGGAATCAACTGTGTTTCTTCTTATAGTCACAACAGTGCCATCCACATCCCAGTCCTAGGGAACAGAGATAGAGTGGACAAAATCAGTTTTTAGGTGATGGACATCATAGACCAGGTTTTCTGGAGACGCAAGCTAAGATGACTTGGACAAGATAGGGGAGCTCTTTCCATGAATATGGTCTCATCGCTTTTCTTTGTTTTTGTTTTCTATATTGAAAAAAAAAAGGTGTGGATTACACTGTTACAGAAAAAATAGGGATTTAGCTGGTTTCATTTACTTTTGACAAATATTTTCATTTACAGTTGTCAAAAAAACATTTTTAGCTCCTGCAATGCTGGGACATTATGCTGTGACACTGCTTTGCTTCCTCATTCCATTACACACCTCTAATTCCACAGTAGAAGTCTTTGAGTCTGTACTTGTTCTGCACTTACTCCTCTTGGCGGCTGGTGGGTTCTGGATGGCAAGTGCTACCTTGGCTGCTCTTTCTAGTGTCCAGGTCCTTGGCCCTCTTGAGTTGGGAATATCACCCCACCAAAACCCAGTTCCCTTCTCTGCAATTGTAATTTCAAATACTTCACAGATCCTTTTTACAATGTAAAGGCACATACTTGTTCATTTGGACCCAAACAGAAATTAGCTAATTTTACATTACAGTTAAAAATTGTAAAATGTTCTGTACAATAAGGTTTTAAACAAGTAAGTGTAAAGGGAATACATTGTCCTTTATACATACATGAGGACTGAGATAGAGCTGATTCTAAATATGTTTTTCTCTTCCTCCTAAATCTAGGCAGAGCTAGGTAATTTTTGTATCATTAACCCTACCTATTCCAGTTCATTCTTTGCTGTTACTTATTCTTGTGCAAAATACCACATTAACACCTCCTTGCTGCTTCCAGAAAAAACGCCAGCGACTTAGCTGGTTTTCAGCCCACTTCACCTCTCCCGCCTTGATGGGCATTTGTTCAGCACTGTTTGCCTACTGAATTCCCCTTTTAAGAGCCTCTGCTCAAGTATCTCTTAAACTCGAGGTATGTAAAGGAGTCATTCTTGTTTTACTCAGAATTGCTCATTCTTCCATTTATTTAACAATCATGTTGCTTTGTTTTGTGCCAACCACTGTGCCGGATACTCAGAACACAAAGATGAATAAAACATGATTCCCTGACCTGGAAGAACTTCCGAGGATGGGGAGAGTCATGCAAGCGCCTCATTATGGCGCAGCTCGAGTGGCCCAGCAGGGCTGGGGGCGCTGAATCAGCCTGGAGGAGTCAGAGACTGCTAATGTTTCAGTTGGGCCCTGACAGATGCATAAGGATTTAGCAGATGTGTAGGGATGAGGGGGTGGCAGCTGCAGAAATGATTTCTCAACTGAGGAAACAGCATGAATAATAACGTGGAGGCATGAAAGGACAAGGTTGGCTTGGAGAATAGTGAGAAGTTGGGTGTAACTGGAGTGTACAGTGTGCGTGTGTGTGTGTGTGTGTGTGTGTGTGTGTGTGTGTGTGTGTGTGATGGGCTCTGGGAGATGAGCTGGGGGTGAGGAAGTTTGGAAAGAGAAGGATGTTGTAGCCTGGGTGTGGGTTCCTGATTTGATTGTGTAGCAATGGGGGATAGTGAAGTCCTAAAACAGAATAGTTACATGATATGGAGATAGTACAAAGTGTACAGGTGAGACTAGAATTGAGAGAGATAGGTCAGAGGGAGGCCTTATAAAATGTCAGTGAACGCTGCTTACAGCTGCCTTGGGTCCTCCACTAGTAGATGAGGCTGTTGCGACTGGGCTGGGGCTTAACTAAATCAAGTGGAGGGGAATGCAGAGGGAGCGCTCCAGCTGAGAAGTATTTGAAGAAGAATTATCAAGATACTGTGACTGATGGGGTGAGAAGGATGAGAGAGGGGAAGTGAGGGTGACTTCAGAATTCTCTCCTAGGGAGACTCACTGCCTAGTGGAGTTATTAATAAAAATAGAATTCAGGGAATAGAAGTTTAGACTGGGACGGAGGAAAGAAGGTAGGGTGGTAGAGCAAGCATATCTGGTATTCTTGGTTTCCTCTCTGTTTTGGGCCGTGGCTGATGTAGACCATTAGAGGGCTGCTTCAGTTCACTTGTGTGGCGAAAATCTTGCCTCCTGTGGTGCCCTGGGTCTTCATTTTCTGCCCTGGGGCTCCTGAGCTCAAGCACATAAACTTCAAGGGAGTGGGTACTCTCAGTACAGCCATCAATCACTGCAGAAGGCACCTAAAGGGTACATGCTCCCATTTCTGTCCTTTGAGTGGCCAGTCTCAGGAGGCATCTGTACCTTCTTAGGAGAGTCTGTCAGAATCCAGCCCTGATGCTCACCGTGGAATCTCAATAACACACTTTCATGATGGCTTTTCTTTTTCCCTGTCTCACCCTTTCCACTCCTCCAGTCCTGCTCCTTAGGGATCACCACTCATGTAAACTACATACTTGCAAGTAAGTTCTTAATTCAGGTGGGAATTTTCAAGCAACCTAAGCTAAGACAGGTGGAGAGGCCAAGCTTGGTTTGATTTTAGATGCATCAAGTTTGCGGTGGCCAGACCTTCCCCTTGTATTTTGGGGGCTTTGGTAAAGGTTGCAAATGAAGGCTTACATTCTACATGTCTAAATATTTAAAAGTTATAAATCAAGCAAACACATTATTAAGAAATAAAATGTTATAGTCTCCCACATACCTGCATATGTTCGAATGCAGAATTTTTGGACTCCTCTGAGATCCATGCGGGAATGTAGCTAATGTGAAAATGCCCAGGCCTACAGCTCATCTCCTTCCCTAGCCACCTCTTTCTCCTTTACACACTATGTGGGGACACTCCACCCTGCAAGTTCTGTCCACACCTCCAACAAAGAGCCACCCTTTCACCTAGGATGTGTATACAAAGTGGTGCAGCTTGCCCTCGGGAGAATCAACCTAGGAACGAGGACTGTGGACACTCTGGAAGGAGGTTCTGGCCCCTGAAGCATGGTTTACAAGTGGGGGCATTTCCCATCAGCCTGCAGAATTCTCACCCCATCGTGAGGGTCATAGTCAGAGGAGAGCGAAGGCGGGGTCCTTTAGACCATGGGGTTCAGGGGCCCCTTCTGGTGGTGTGTAGGCATGGTGAGGCCATGGGGCATCCAGATGGAGCTGCCTGGCAGGTGATGAGTGACGTACATCTGGGGCTTGGAGAGGTTAGAACTTGATATAAATATTTGGGAGCTGGCAGTATATATGGCTTGTCATTGAATAGTGGGAGTTGATGGACTCAACCAGAAAGATGAGGTGGAATGAGCAGAGAAGGTCTAAGAACAGAACCCTGGGGGTGGCTGGGGAGGCAAAACCAGGGAAAGAGGCAAAGGAACAGCAGTCTCTTGGAGTGACTCAGTGTTTCCTCTTGATATTTTAAAAGGATTTTATTCTTCTAAGCTAAAAAGGCAAACATGAATGAACCCCTAATGCAATATGATAGAGTCACAATGTTTACTCCTCCTGCCCACTCCATGTCATGTGTATATAGACTCCTATATCACTGGTCACATTGTGATCACCAAGTTACCTGGGACTTGGAGGACTCAAGTATTCAATGTCCATGTGAAAGAAAGTCTTACCTAGGGAAATGTATAGCGCCTTTTGAGGCATTAATATAATATTTAGACAAAAAAATAGTATGGGATCAAAGAGGGAATCACTTAAATCTTAAGCCTTCATATGTCTCTAGGTATCCACTTCCTTAACTGTAATATGGGATTAATAATGTCATCATTAGTTTATTGTGAAAGTCAGGTAAAATATAAGAAAGCCCTTTGAAAAAAATTAAATCTTCTCTACAGATGCAATATATTGAGCTAATTCTGAGGCTTTCATTTTGAAGAATCTCAGCTAGGCACTCAGTGGTCTGGAAGGGCATTAGTGATCATTTTATCTGACTCATCCATTTCCCAAATAAAGAAAGAAAGGGAGCAGAAAGGGTGAGGAACTTGCCCCAGATTTTACAGCTGTTTAGTGGCAAAGACTGGTGGGAAGCCCTAGTCCATTGACTTCGTCTACTTCTTCTGCTATTACACCCATGTATGCTGTAAGGACGCTGGGTCTCCCTAGGGAGAGAAGGGTGATGGAAAAGGAAGATAAGCACATGAAAGATGTGACAAAAGAATCTACCAGGAAAGTAAGAGAGAATGGGCTTTGTGATGACATTTACTAACAATTCGACTTTTGATTTGCTGTGCAGTCCTCTGAAGTTCACTGCCACGGCCCTGTCATAACCGCGCTGTGAATGAATGGATGCGTGACTAGGCACTGGGGCAATCCCAGGGAACATTGGGGCATAGTCCCTATGGGATTTTATGCCAGTGGAAAAGACAGAAATTAACAAGTAATTATAAATATCAAATGTATGTAATCAAGTCGATGATTAAGTGTGGATAATTGAGTAAAGAATTATTCTATCTTATACATTTTATGAGGGCAGGGTAATACTTGTTTTGCCTCCGACATAGTACAACACTTGGCAAATAGTTGGCAAATCCACACATAGTTATGGAATGATATAATAGATGTGAAAGTGGCTAAGAAGGAAAATTGCCTGTTGTCCTGAAAGCATATGAAAGATGGCCTAACATGGTCTGGGGAGACATGGAAAGCACCTAAAGAAATGCTATGTAGGCTGGTAGATAAAGTAATTGTGGTGGTGATGAAAAGCATAGGAACAGCATGTGAGAAGACCACCAAGCAAGAGGGAGCTTCCATGGTTCTGGAAGGGAGAGAAGTCTAGCAAGGGACAGTGGGCAGTGGTAAGCCTCGAGTGTTATATTAGTTGTCTGTTGCTGTGGAGGCTGGGATCATAGGGGCCATCTTTGAGGCTGGCTATCACAAATGATAATGAAGCAGAGGTGAGATGTATTAGGGATTTCAGGCCCTATTAAGGATTTTAAGCTTCATTCTAAGAACGATGAGAAAACTTGGAAGGATTTTAATCAGGGTCCAGCCACAGAACTAGAGATTTAGGGGCAAGACTACTGTCCCTGAAAGATGTAAGGGAGCGGCAAGATGGAGGCATGACCTCATTCCTACGGCCTGGGTGTGCATCAGTTCATTCAGCCAACATTTATTGTGGAGCCTGGATATGCCAGGATGTGTACCAGATGTGAGAATGCAGAGATGAGAAGACCTACTCCTACCCTGACCTCCTGGGGCTCACAGTCCAAGGGCAAATAGAGATTAGTAGGTGGGCAGTTACACTCCAGCACAAGAACTTCTATAATAGGGTAAAGTACAGGTTTCTATGATAGCATATTGAAGAACACATAACTCATTTGGGGGAGTCAGGAAAGGGCTTCTGGAGGAGCTAGCATCTAAATAGGGACCTGAAGAATGAGCAGGCAAAGGGTAACGGTCCATGCTTGAACACAGGCTGGAAAATGAGAAACAGAATGGCCTGTTTGGAGGAGCTGAAAGTATTTCAGTGTGTCTGGAGTCTAGATTGGAGGTGAGTGTGGGTGGAGGGGTAAGCGATACAAAGTTAGTGTGGTAACTGGGGTTACATCAGGATGAGTCCTTCATTCTTGTTAAGGAGTTTGGACTTTAGTTGGGGACCAAGATGAAGTTGCTCCAGGGCTTTAAAAAGACAATGGACACTTTAGAATGATTACTTTGGCTGCAACATGGAGAATAACTTGAGCTCAGAAAATTGGGAGACTGGGAGAGGAATTTAGAGGACATCATAATAATACAGGTGTGAATAGATGGTGGCCCAAATTGAGGTTAGTGGAAGTTGGACTCAAGAGATATTTACGAGGTAAAGATGCTAGAATCTGATGATTATTCACTTGGAAAGTGAGGAAGAGGAAGTCTGGGATGATGCCTAGGATTATGGCTTAATCTTCTTCGTTCTGGGCAGTGACCAAGACCAACACAAAAGGAGGCAGAAAGCGATATGATAATCAGAACTGAGGTAAAAGGTCTGGGCTGGGTCTTCAAAATCCAGTTGCTAGGATTCAGCTACAGGGGTAGAGGGAGGTCATCAGTAAGTTTGACTTTGTTTTAAGTCTTCTGAAAGTTATGTCACATGCCCTGGAGAGAGAGGAGCCCAGAAATGTAAAGTAGCTCCTCTTACCATGGAGGTTGGAGGGCAGGAAAAAAAGCGGTTCCTGAGAGTGTAAAGATTTTCTCCAACTCAAGGTTAAACCAGTAAAGAATGCTAACACACCCCAGAAGATAATGCAGTGAATCTCCTGAGGTTTAATTTGGTGGCAAAAGAAAAGTCCATGTTATCTGAGATATTATACCCCAAACATTCTATAACAGCAAATTTACCTCTAATAAGAAACTACAATCTTTTGAGATGAAAGCCTCCTGTTTATAAATACCCATCAGTTGTTCATACTTTTCTATTAGAGCTTCTCAGTTCTGAGAGAGTTGAATTAGTGATGAAATCTATTTTACAATAACTGTTTCTCGAATTACACTTTTTCGAATAGTGAAATATCAGCAGCAACCTCTCTCTCTCTCTCTCTCTCTCTCTCTCTCTCTCTCTCTCTCTCTCTCTCGATGCTATATACAGTAACCCCAAGTGAGACCTAACTGACATTGGGGGTCAAGAGTTAATGTCAAACATAGAGAGCCAAATAATTTTCCATTTGACTCCTTCTCCCTACTTTATCCCAGATCATTACTACTCCTGCTGGTCCTTTTATACACCAAAGCGAGTCTGATTTATCTGCTTCTCTTTCCTCCTACAGAAACTGCTAAAATTATTTTCTACTGAGTCAGAACCGTATTTCTGTAGAATCCCAAGTTCCACCTTTAGGTTCCATTGAATATAGGCTCAAAGATAAGTCTTCACTTTGGATGATTTTTCTGACTTTCTTGTTTGTGTCAGAGAAGTCCTTTGTGGTCCAGTCTATGGAAGAAGTTTTTGGAGTGCAGTAAGACTCACTACTCTGTATCAAGTGAGCTGGAGATCCTTTTCTGACAGTGAAAGCAGCTTTCTTGAGCTGTTTGCTATCCTGTCCATTGCCTCTCACTTTCTCCCTTTAACTCTGTAGGTAGACTTTGTCTCCCCTTGATTGTTAATGTTTGAAACCCTTTATGCAAGCACAATTATCTTGACTTTTTTTCCTTTCAAAAAGTGACTCTGCAGACAGACCCCATGTTGTACTCTCTTCTAAAATACTTGAGTTTGAGACATTTCATAGAGAAATTAATCTGTGAGCAACAATGAGTTTACACACATAGATGCATTTGCTGAGAATTATTGAATGAAACATCAGTGTTGGCTGAGCTAGTCATCAAGTCAGAGGCTCGTCCCATGGTGTAGTTGCCACATAATGAGGCTTGAAACAGGCTGGATTAATGTGGAGCTAGCTACTCACTTCTGAACTCTTTGACCTATCTGTGATAAATGCATAGACAAAATAATTCTGTTACACAGCACACTGTCATAATCACCACCAATTTCAAATATTTTTTAAGGTGTCTAACATATGATCAAGTTTATTCCTATTGTTCTGGTAAAGAAAGTGAAGACTAGTAGGCTCAGTGACTATATCTAGTTACTACGTCACAGTGAGTAAGGAGCTGAGCTAGATGGAGAAACCAATTTTCTTAATTTGTGGCTTAATATTGGATCCTCTTAAAACACTCCAAATTTTAATTCTTCTTCTTCTTCAACAACAAATGTTGGTTTGAACCTATTTGGAAGAGATGCAAGGTACTGTGCCATATGTTAAGGACAAAAGATAGATGATCCTATTTGCATGGACATTGTAGATATGAAGATCCTGGGGATAATGATATAATTAGAAATAAAATGAGTCAGTATATGTCAAAGGTGGTTCCAAATCACAAATACTAGGAAAAAGTATTTCAGGGTGGTTAGAAAAAGGATTCTAGAAAAAGTGAGGGTAAGGCATGAGGTAAGATCCTTCTCACACCATTCTTCCAGACTGGTAGGTAGAAAGGCAGGCTGGTAGGAGGGTTCTGGATACAAGGTGATCATTTTGGTCAAAGAAAGGATTTATATAGGGTAATGGTGGGAGCTTTATTTCTAGAGGTTAGTAGGCCTGACTGCAGAGTCTTTAATAACAAGCTGAGTGTGAACTTTCCTGTGAAAGTTACTAACAAGCTCCTAGAGATGTTGGACAGCAAAATCATAGCTTTCTAAAATATATTTATAGAGTGACAGTTATATATCAGACACTATTCTCAAATATGGATTCACCATCAGGTAAGACAGTGTCTGCATTGTCACCGAGTTTAGTGGAGACAGATAAGTAGACAGGTATCTACAAAATAGTATGATAATTCTATAAGGAGACAGGTAGAGATGAACCTGGGAACACATGGAGAAAGGAGCCCTAACCCAGGATTGAGGGATTAGGAAAGGCCTTCTGGAGGAATTTATGATTGAACTAAGTCATTCAAAACACATATTTTAGTTACGCTGATTTGAAATAATAATACATATGTTTAAAATACATATGGGCACACCAAATTATTGTGAGGATGATGGCATGTGTATACTCTTGGCAGTAATGACGTGGTGCTACTTACCCCCAACCCTGTCCTCTACTGGAGTGGTATCAGTGTAAACCAGGTAAAACAGAAGGTTTAAGTGAGATGTAGGGTCTCATAACATGATGCTCAAAATATCCAGATTTTAATAAAATATCACTTGTTGTATCAACAACCAGGAAGGTTTCATACTGAATGAGAAAAGACAATAGATGCCAACACTGAGATGACAGAAATATGAGAATAATGTACCAAAGACTTTAAAACAGTCACTATAGAAATCCCTCAATGAGCAATTATGAATACACATGAAACCAAGGGGAAAAAAAATAGAAGCTTTCAGTAAAGAAATAGAAGATATAAAGAAGAATGAAATGGAAATTATGCAACAGAAAAATACAATAACTGAAATAAAAAGCTCAGTTTATGGGTTCAACAGTAGAATGGGGAGGACAAAGGAAAGAAATCAGTGATCTGGAGAATATAATGCTAGATATTACCCGAACTGAACAACAGAGAGAAAATAGACTGGAAAAAAATTTAACAGCACCTCAGGGACCTGTGGAGCTATAACAAAGATCTAACATTTATGTCATCAGAATGCTGGAAGGAAAGAACTTTAAAAGTACTTGAAGAAATAATGACTGAAAACCTAAATATGGCAAAGAAATAAATGTACAGATCCAAGAAGCTGAGCTAGCTCTAAAGAGAATCAACCAAAAGGTACACTAAGATGCATCATAATAAAATATGTGTAAACTAAAGACAGAAAAAACTTGAAAGCAGTAAGGAAAATGGTACCTGACATCTGGAGACAAACAATTTGAATGATAGTGGTTATTCATCAGAAACCATGGAGACAGAAGGAACTGATCCAATATTTTTTCAAGTGCTGAAAGAAAAGAACTGTCAGTCCATGATCCTATGTCCAGCAAAAATATCCTTCAGGAATAAAAGGGAAATCAAAATGTTTTTGGATGAAAGGAAACTTGGATGATTTGTTGTCAGCAGACATAACTTAAATAAAAGAATAGCTAAAGGAAATATTAGTTATTCTTTCTTCTTCCTTTCTATCAGAAAGGAAATAATAAAAGAAAAAATCTTAGAACAACAGAAAGGAAATTATTTAAGATAATTATAAATGGGAGGGTAAGAGAATATAACTATGATAAGGTTTCCACACTTCACTCAAACTGGTAAAAGGGTTATTAGAGTATGATAACTTATGTGTATGTATATGTGCATATGACATGATAGATTTAAACCCTTATATAGTAATAATTATATTATGTGTAACTGTCCAAATCCACCTATTAAATGACAGATATTGACAGAGTGGATTGAAATGACCCAACTATATACTGCCTATAAGAGGCTCACTTGAACTATAACAATATAGGCATGTTGGAAGTAAAAGGATGGAAAAAGAGAAATTATGTAAGCATTAATGAAAAGCAGGAGTAGCTATTTTAATATCAGATAAAGTAAACTTCAAAACAAAGAAATTTATATATAAAGAGAGGACATTATGTAATGTAAAAAGATTAATCTACCAAAAAAATCTCATTGCAATCCTAAATATGTGTGTACCAAACATAAAACTGCAACATATGTGAAACAAAACCTGATAAAACCGAAGAAGAAATAGACAAATCCATCATTATAGTTGGAGACTTCAGCACTTCTCTCAACACTTGATAGAAGAACTAGATGGAAAATCAGCAAAGATATAGAAGAACTCACTAACCAGTGGGATCCAATTGATAATTAAAGAACATACCTTGCCAACAACAGTAAAATATATAATTTTTTCAAGTGCCCATGGAACATATACCAAGATAGATAATCTCCGTGAGCATAGAAAAAAAAAACCCACAAAAAAACAATAAAAAACCCTTCAACAACTTTAGGAGGCTTGAAGTCATACATAATGTGTCTTCCAACCACAATGGAATTAAACCAAATATCAATAACATAATGATGATAACAGGAAAATCTCCAACAGCTTAAAAAATAAACAAAATACCTCTGAATAATCCATAGGTCAAAGAGGAAGTCTCAAGGGAAAAATATTAAAAAATAAAGTTGAATTCAATAAAAATAAACATTAAACTGAATGAAAATAGAAATAATTTCAAAATTTATGGAACAAGACAAAGATGTCTACTCTTACCACTCTTATTCAACATAGTGCTTGAAGTTCTAACCAGTGCAATAAAGCAAGAAAAACAGGCATGCAGATCAGAAAGGAAGAGATAAAAACTGCCCCTATTTGCAGGTGACATGATTTTCTATGCAGAAAATTTTAAGGACTCTACAAAAACAAAAATCTATTATAGAACCAAGAAAAGAGTTCAGAAGGTAGCAGGGTACAAGATTGACATTCAAAAATTAATTGTATTTCTATATGCTAGCAATGAATATGTGGACACTGAAATTTAAAATTTTATACTACTTATAATCACTAAAAAAATAAAATACTGAATGTGCAAATTTAAGAAAAACCAAACGTGTAGGACATATATGCTAAAACTACAAGATGCTGATGAAAGAAATCAAAGGTTACCTACATGGAGTGACATACTACCTTAATGGATTGGAAGATTCAGCAAAGTAAAGATGCAATTCTCCCTAAATTGATATGCAGATTTAATGTAGTCCTTATCAATATCCCAGCAAGATATTCATGTAGATATAGATAAGATTATTCTAAAATTTATGAGGAAAGGCAAAAGAACTAGAATCAATAAAACAATTTTGATAAAGACAAAAGTTGTTGAAGGAATGAGTCTACCTGATGTCAAGACTTATTATTGACTTACAGTAATCAAGATTGTGTGATGTTGTTGGAGGAATAGACATATAAATCAATGGAATTGAGAACCCAGAAATAGATACACACAAATATGCCCAACTTATTTTTGACAAAGCTGAAAAATCAATTAAATTGCAAGCTACATACAGTCTGGGAGAAAATATTTGCAAGCAACATATCTGACAAAGGAATAGTATCTAGGATATATAAAGAACTCTTAAAACTCTACAGTTTTTAAAAAAAATCCAAAGAGAAAAATCCATGAAGAGACATTTCACTAAAGAGAATATGCAGGTGGCAAATAAGCACATTAGAAGATGTTCAATATCATTAATCATTAGGGAAATGTAAATTATAACCACAATGAGATATCACTCCACAACTATCAGAATGGCTAAAAAAAAAAAAAAAAAAAGAAATAACACCACCAAATGCTGGTGAGGATGCAGAGAAACTGGATTGGAATACTCATACATTGCTTATAGGAATGTGAAAAATCATAGTCACTCTGGAAAATATTTTGGCAGTTTCTTAAAAACAAACAAACTAAATATGCAATAACCATATGATCCAGCTATTGCACTCTCATATTTATCCCAAAGAAATGAAAATTTATGTTCACACAAAAACCTTTACCTGAATGTTTAGCTTTATTCATAAAGAAAAAAGAAAAAAACTTTGAACACCCCAGATGGTTTTAATGGGTCAGTAGCTGAACAAACCATGTTGCGTTCATTCCATGGAATACTATTCAGCAATAAAAGAAGGAACTATTAATATATGCTACAACATGAGTGAGTTACCAGATAATTATGCTGAATGAAAAAGCCAATCTCAAAAGGTTACAAACTATATAACAATTTATATAACAATCTTGAAATAATAAAATTATAGAAAGGGAAAACTGATTAGTGGTTGCTGGGGGCTCAAAGGGGTAGAGGGGTGGGAGGAAAGTGGGTGTTTGCCTATCATAGGAAAATATGAGGAATCCATGTAATGGATTGCTTGTGTCTCGACTACATCAATATCAGTATCCAAGGTCTGATATTATACTATAGCTTTGCAAGATGATACCATTAGGGGACACTGGGTAAAGGGTACACAGGTTCTCTCTGTATTATGTCTTACAACTGCATGCGAATCTATAATTACCTTAAAATAAAATTTTAAGTAAAACAACCAAACTGTTTTAAAGATTGAGTTAACCTAGAGGAGAGAGGAGAGAAGAGCATTCTAGGTGGATGGAGAAATGGAACTGAAACTCGGTCAACAAATCTGGAGCGTAGAGCATGGGGCAGAGAGTAAGGCTGGAGTGGTCAGTCAGGGCCAAAGGATAAGAGCCATTATTTAGGAATTTTAAATTTCTAAAATGTATGAAAAGCCTTGGAAGAATTTTAAGTAGCAGAATGACACAAATTTTTGCTTACAATGAAAATTGGAGGACTAGAAGTCGAATCAGTAGACAGGCTTGGGGAAAGGTGGGGTTAAGTGTTTGGAGGTATTGATACAGTGAGAATAAAGAGTAAGAAACAGTGGGAAGATGCAGTTTGGGGATGGGTATCAGGATTTTAGTTTAAGAGGTGGAACATTTTTAGAAAATAGTAAAGAACTGGATTGGGAATAAGAGTAAATTGCTGAAATAGAGTGGAGAGTAAAGGAACTGTGGGCAGATAGGTTGTGTACATGGACATCGGATGCACCTGGAATCCAGAATGATGACAGAACTAGAGCAGAAAGGAAGATAATAAATATGAACCAGGCGTCCAAATTCATAATAAATATGAGTAGTAACTAGAAAGTCAGTAGTCACAATGACAAGGTGCAGGATGGAGCTGCAGACAGATGGTATAACCCCCAACGGAGGTGTTTCTATACAAAGGAGGAGGAGGAGTAATCTGATGGCAGCAATGCAGAGCAACAAAATATGGTGTGTATCCCCCCACCCCCTCATTATATGGGCAGTGAGACAATGAGCAGAGTAGAGGGAGTGTTTTGGGGAAAAGTAGAAATCAGGGATAGTTTACAAAGAATGGGGATTCCGGAGAGTAACATGAGAAGGGCTGATGGACTTGTCAGTAATGGGAAGACAATAGGTGGATTTAGGGTGCAGAGACACAGAGCTGAACAGGGGTGAGAATAGAAGAAAGGACACATGACCAGAGAGAGGGGCTTGCCTTGTGGATAGTGATGAAGGATGACAGTCAGTGACAAGCACGGTGGAATGAACTGGCCGTAAGATACTGACTGAATTTCTGCCATCAAATGGCTTCTAGACTGACAGAGCCATTAGGTCCTGGTGGTGTCTGAGACAGGATGACATATGTTGTTTGTATCCTGGTCAGTGGTCTATAATCTTCAGAAAGCAGTTCTTTTCTGTTTCAGTAAAGCCCAATCCAAAGGATGGGAAGTGCAGTTAGGCCAACATGAGATTGGAAAGAATTTCCAGCCCTGGCAAAACCCAGGCTTTGGTAGAGAAGATTGATGTGGCTAAGTTCAGGCAGGCCTATTCCTAACATTTGTGGACCCTGGAGCCAAGGGACAATGAAGGCCCCGGCCTGCGGTTCACCCCTTTGTCTTCCCAGCCCTGGTTTTCCCTGTACCAAGAGGAGTCCTGGGGATTCCCCAGACCACACATCCAAGTTTTGTCTACTTAAACCCTGGCAACTGCCTCGTGGCTGCCATTCAAGCACAGGGGAGAGGACACAGTTGACCCAGTCTTTGCTCGGGAGGACTGTCCTGGGAAAAAGTCCAGGCGGGCCTTGGAAATGAACTCCAGGCTATTGGTTGGGCAGGGAATTTTGAGTTTCTAGGTACATAGACTGTTTTGATAGGGAGGAGTATGGGCATCAGGTTGGCATATTCTCATGAACTCCTTGCACCATGGAAAGAGGCACAGCCCAATGATGGGCAGAGAGGGGCCATCTAGATGACAGGCACAGTGCAGGGGCCCAAGGGTGCCCTGAGTCTAAGAGTGGCACTGGGTTCAAGTCAGCATGAAATGATGTTATTAGGGCCTTTTGGCTTGAGTGGAGCTCAGCATCTGGTAGAAGGCAGTGACACAATCGGAGCCATTCTTTTCCCATTCTTCTTCCCTCTTTCTCCTCCCCAGTTTTATTCTCTAGAGGCAACCAATGTAAATTGATGGTATATTCTTCCAGACGTTTGCATATGCATATATTGTTCAATAAACTGCTTATTGTTAATCTAAACAGATCATGGCTATGTCCATCAGTTGGTATACATAGATATACAAAATATTTTAAGTGGTAGCTTAATATATTTTATGGGTTTTTTTTAGTAATGGAGTTACCATTATTTATTTAGCTAGCATTAAGCTTGTTTCTGATTTTTTTTTTCACTATTACAAACAACGTTGAAATTCACCTGTTTATTTAACATATACTTATTGAGCACCTACTGTGCCAGGAATTGTTTTGTCGCTAGAGCTAGAGCAATGAACAAGGACAGCAAAAGTAGAGGTTACTTACCAGTGGGGCAAATCAGGTCATAAAAATAAATTGTATAGAATGTCAGATGAGGGTAAATGCTACAAAAATAAATAAATAAATAATAAAGCAGGGAATGGGAGTGGGGTATTGTGATTTTAGATAAGATGGTCTAGGGAAATAAATATTCCTGAGACGATGATATCTGAGTCAAAAACAGAGGCGTTGAAGGGTCTGAGGCAACAGGTGCTTGAAAAGAATATGTTTCAAGCAGAGAGATCAGTAATGATTCTCTTTACGCTCCTGGGTTAATATTTCTGTAGAACAGATTCCTAGATGTGCTTGCTCTATTATAGCTGGGTCAAAGGCCAGGTGCATTTTAAATGTAGCGAATGTATCTGACTTACCGTATTTGCTGGCGTATAAGACGACTGGGCATATAAGACGACCCCCTAACATTTCCACTCAAAATACAGAGTTTGTTATATACTCGCCGTATAAGACTACTCCCTCTTCCGCACACCTTCCACACACCAAATAAAAGGTAAAACAATATCAGATTTGATTTCAACATTTATATTTATATTCAAATGCTTATGACATGCAGGAAAACTGTCACAAGGCTGTATGTAATCAAACATATACATAAATCGCGATTCGCGATTTTGCGCTATCATACTGGGTGTATGGTCGGCTGTGTGCGATTTTGCGAGTGTGGTAAAATCGCATAACAGCAAAATCGCATAACAGCCGAGCATACACCCAGCAGCGCTGCTGATGCCTGAACGGTATGTGGAATGAAGTGGGCGGGCATCGGGAGGCCACTATGGCACGGGGCAAGCACTATGGGCAGTCTATCTGAAGTGTACCTGGCGTATAAGACGACCCCCCACTTGGAGGCATATTTTTCAGGGCCAAAAAATCGTCTTATATGCCGGCAAATACGGTATACCTCTGTCAACTATGTCTTATAGTGACTCTTGCCAAAACCCTTGAAAGCAACTATTTTGGTGGAAAAATATTTGGTAAGCCTCTTAAGGTGGAGACTGTACCTCCAAATGAACCTGCTTTAGATAAAATAGATGGTCTCTGAATTGTTCTCCAAGGAGATTCCAAGGCTTTTATTGAAATGTAAACAGAAATAGCCTCAGAGACACAGAGGAAAAACTGAGAGTTGCTAGTTGGGAGGGGGTAGGGATGAAGGAGAAGGGGAAGGGATGAGACAATACAAATTGGTAACTACAATATGGCCTGAAGGATAGAAAAGACAGTCTGGGGAATATAATCAATAATGTTGTAAATATTTTTTAGGAGGCCAGATGGACTCATGTCTTGTTAGGGAGACCACTTCGTAGTTGGTGTAGAGGCCTGACCACCGCACTGTATTTCTGAAGCTGATATTGAATAATATTGTATATCAACTATAATTATATATACATATAGTCATGGGACATGGAGTAGAGTGTGGGAATGGAGTCACTGGAATTGTAATAAATAAGTATGATATCAGGGGTGGGAGGGCAGTAGATCGGGGAGGGGCCTTGTTTCTGTGTGAAGAGTGAAAAGGATAACTATTGCATTGTTCTGTATACCTGAAACTAACAATTAAAAAAAAAAGGAATATGTTTAAAGAAATAAAAAAAATAAATAAATAAAATAAAAAAGGCTTTATTGATTTGTAGTCACATATTTTGGAAACCAAAACTTCATAATTAATATGTATAATATGTTGCGTTATCCATGCATATAATATTAAGTCCCCATGGTGGTGCCACAGGGCGGATGTATCCTGAGTTCCTCTATTACATCATGCAGAGCTTCCTGCTGACCAGCAGAACTCTAAACTGAAATAAACATCTTGTCCTTTACGCAACTGAAATTTTGGTGTTTATTTGTCACAGCAGCTTAACCTGCCCTGATTAATGCTTTGGGTTTTTTAGGTAGACAATCATATCACCTGGTGAGAGTATGTTTAGTTTTGTAAGAAACTGCCAAACTGTCTTCCAAAATGGCTGTACCATTTTGCATTCCCATCAGCAATGACTAAGAGCACCTGTTGCTTGATGTCTTCACCAGCATTTCGTGTTGTCAATGTTTTTTATTTTAACCATTCTAATAGGTGTATAGTAGTATCTTACTGTTGTTTCCTAATCCCATTTTGACACTCTGTCCTCTACTTAATTGTCTATGTCTAAAAAATGTCTTTGCTTTGAGAATCTTTAAATGCCCTAGAAGTAATTATGTTTTCTACTTTCTCTACTGCCATATATATACTGAGAAGCAGAATGAGAGTCAAGAGAACTTGGAACAAAGAGGGAAATATAGTAAGCAATTTTAGGCTTGTGGGAAAGAAGTGTGTGTGTGTGTGTGTGTGTGTGTGTGTGTGTTTATGCATGCTAAATGGCCATTTTCACCTTCGTTCATTAATCCAGAAATCTCTCTAACTCTTGGAAGACAGCTCAAGTAAACAGAGAGAAGTTGGTAGAGTAATTAGTGGTCTGTGGGGAAGCATGTCATTAGGTCTAGTTAATTCATAAACTAAAGTATTATCTATTTTATTGTTTAATGAAAATGAATTACAATGAAGGCAAAAGGTGATTAAATGAAAAGTTCATAGAAAGATTAAGAATAGGGGAACTGATGAGAAACCAAAGGTATCTGGTGACTCATTATGGCATTTTGAAAACCAGGTAGGTAGGTATAGAGACCATTTTATATGAGAAAATATACATGAAGCAGAAACCAGGTAACATTCCAGTTTAGGAAGGATTATATGAAAGGCAGAATAATGGCCTCCCAAAGATATCCACTCCCTAGAACTTGTGAATATATAGTAAAACCTTGGATTGTGAGTAACATGATTTGGGAGTGTTCTGCAAGACAAGCAATCATTTCTAATACATTTTAACTTGGTAAACGAGTGATGTCTTGCAATACGAGTAGTTTGTTTCCAGAACAAATTATGCTCGCAAACTAAGTACATTTTAATGTGGTAAACAAGCGATGTCTTGCAATATGAGTAGTTTGTTTTCAGAACAAATTATGCTCACAAACCAAGGTATTACTGTATTACCTTTCATGGCAAAGGACTTTGCTGATGTGATTAAATTAAGGATCTTCAGGTAGGGAGATTATCCTGGTGGGACCAATGTAATCACAAGTGTCTCTGTAAAAGGGAGGCAAGAGGGATAAATCAAACAGAAAATGTGAGGACAGGAGCAAAGGTCTGAGAGGAGGGAAGAGGATAGATACACTGCTGGCTTTGAAGATAAGAGGAAAGGGCCATGAGCCCAAGAAGCTGGAAAAGAAATGGATTCACCCATAAAGCCTCCAGAAGGAAACTGAAGTTATCTAGGAGCCCACCAAAATCAACCTTGTAAGTATAAATTCAGGTATGGTTGAAGGGGCTTATTATGAATAACAAAAGTTACTCCTCTTACTTCTATCACTCAGGAAATTCCAAGGGTTTCAGAAACTCTTGTGTCAGGAACTGGGACACAGATCAAATATATACATTTCTTATTATAATCACAATATCACAAGCAGCAATTGAAATCAAGTAAAAATTGTCTTTAATCTTAAAGTTTGGTATCTGGCAAAATAAAACAGAAAGAAATACTACTACTGTGAGCTGTAGGAAATCTTGATAAGTGTGGGTTTTTTTATTTGCTATTTTCAGTTATTGCATATTAATGTAATAGAATGGCTCTTTGAGACTATCAAACTCAAAATGCTTCATAAGTTGGATTCAGGAAATTGGAGCAATACCAAGGCGTCATGCAGGGTATCCAGTGTCTAATGTCCCTGGGTGTTAGTAAATTTTTAGAGCTGAGACCAATGTTCATGCCTCTTCGCTGATGATGAAAGTGTGCCCATTATTGATTTATTGCCTCTGAGCTTCAAATCCGTCCTTCATTGTTATGCTCGAAATGGATCTTGTAAACATGTCTTCTTTACCTCTTGGCACCATGTTAAGTTTGTCAATAGAGGGCAAAAGAAGCACCCTGCAGGCAGGAGAACGTGCTTTTCCTTCCTCCTTGTTCCTGTGGTGCTGACCCATCCTGCTGCAGAACAGCCAGTAGAGGTGACCCCCAGCGAGTTTCAGAGGTACCAGCTGCAGGCAGCTTCCTAGCACACAGCCTTCCCAGTGAGCCAAGCAGCATTCTGTGGGTGGCTTCCAGGCGAGTGCTGTGAGTCCCTTCGACAATTTCCCAGTGAGCTCCACAGCAGCCTCTGCTGGCAGCATCCATTGGCGACCAGGGATGGTTTCCTGCCCACCAGCCTTGGCCCTCTGACCGTGTACCAGTTGTGGCCTAAGGCAGCCTAGCAACTTCTCCTCCATCCAGGAGGCTACATTCATAGCTCTCTAACCAGTTCTGATTCCCAGCCTTGTGGAGGGACTCCCTTCCCCCTTGGGTTCTCTCACTCAGACTAGGGTAATCTTTAGAGTTCTCTTTCATCCTTTCTTGGTAGCTGTAAATAGTTAATAATTCTTACTATTACACCTTCCCTGTTCAAATTACTGTGGAGTTTCTGTCTGCTGATTGGCCTTTGATTGATACTAGGATGTGATGTCAAGGAAAGAATGTGTCCTACAAGGGGCTAAGTTCACACATTAACTGCACTTCCTTTCAGCATCCTCCTCACAATGTTATGTGTTTTTTGCATTTTTTTGTTCTAGCAGGGAATTTGATGTTGTTTACAGACATTTCCTGAGTACATATTGTGTACTTCAGAACTAATCAGAGTATCTAAAAGAAGTTTATAATGAGCAACACACACACACACATACACACACACACAGAGTCACTCTAATACTCACTGCATTAGGGATTGAGACAATAGGCTCTAGACCCTAACTAACTAGCACTAAGAGTAAAAGAGCATATCGGAGAGAAACCATTGAGCTTTCCTCTTACAGAGTTTGATTAGACAGATTTAAGATATTTTTAGCTCAAAGGTTCTATGATATTTGATCTGAGTGGTATGAACATTCAAACAGCAAACTGTTAGTGAAGTAATAGGAGAGTTTGGAAGGCTAGCCACAGGTTCTGAGGTGGAGAGAGGCAGAGGTGACAGTGAGGCACAGGGAATAACCACTGAGAATGAGAAGATATGTTCTGGGCTGGAAGTTGCACTCTGTGTGCCAAATGCAGGGAAATCTAGAAAAATCCTCTCATCACAACAGTGGCAGGTAGAAGTCATTCCTAGGCAACCACATAGCAGATGTTTTTTTCAGAGTTGGAGTAGTTACACAGAAATACATGGAAACAGATGTAAAGCTACATAAATATTGTTGATATTTCTTTTATTTTAAAGTTTGAGTTGAGCGTTTGCAGATTGAAAGACTGGGATTTTTTTTTAATTAACAGTCCTGCATTATACAATAAGCAGATCAAAGTTAGATTAGCTCAATATTAAAAAAAATAGCTGATGATGAAGAGTCTAGGACAGTGATCAAATAAAGATTATTTGCAGTAATTATTCTGGGTAATTAATGGTCTTAGATCTAGTGGATCACTTCTAACAAAGACAATGGAGCAAAAGTGATGGTTAAAAAAAACGTTGACTTCCATCTTCTCCCTCTCTCTTGATCTCTCTGTTGCTCACTCTGACAAATGCAGCTGCCATGTTGTGAGCTGCCCTGTTGAGAAGCACATATGACAAGGATCTGAGGGCAGACTCTGACCACATTCAGTGAGAATCAGGGGCCCCTTAGTCTAGTAGCTTGTGAAGTACTAAATCCTGCCTAGATTTTTCCTCATTCAAGCATTAAGATGAGACCACAGCGCACATCTCAGTTACAGCCTTGTGAGAGCCTTGGAGGCAGAGACACCTAGCTAAGCCATGCTCGGACATCTGACCCAGAGAAACTGTGAAATAATAAATGTTTGTTTTAAGCCACCAAGTTTTGTTATGCAGTGAGATAATCCATATATATCCATATACATATATAACAATGTGTATTAATTTTCTATGGCTGCTCTAACAAATTACCACAAACTTCGTGGCTTAAAACAATAGAAATTTAGTCTCTCACAATTCTGGGGAACAGAAGTACAAAATCTTTATCAGTGGGCTGACATCAAAGTGTTGGCAGGGCTTCACTCTCTCCTGAGGCTCTGGGGGAGCCTCCTTTCCTTGCATCTTCTAGTTTCTGGTGACTGCTGACAGTATTTGGCTTGTGCCCACATCACTCCAATCTTCAACGCCAGTTCCTTCAAATCTCTTCTCCACTCCATCTTCACATTGGCTTTCGTGTGTGTGTGTGTGTGTGT
>NW_017731743.1:201467-236624 GCF_001890085.2 Hipposideros armiger | reverse complement strand
GTGAGAGAGAGAGAGAGAGAGAGAGAGAGAGAGAGAGAGAGAGAGAGAGAGAGAGACAGAGAGAAATTTCCCTCTGCCTCCCTCTTATAAGGATACCTGTGGTTGCAGTTAGGGCTCACTGAGATAATCCAGATATTCTCCCCACCTGAAGGTCCTTAACTTAATCACATCTCCAAAAATGCTTTTTTTATGTAAGGTAACATTTACAAGTTCCAGATTTTTGGACTTGGATATTTTTGGGGGATAATTTTTCAGCCTACTACAAATTGTGAACATTTAAAAATTCTTATTATGCTCGATACCATGATAAATACTTTACATGTATTTTCATTTACATGGATTTTATTTACGTGGATTATCATTCTTCATTTATGTACAAAGAAACTGACTCAGAGAGTTTAAGTGACTTGACTTGGGTCACACAGCTAGTAAACAGTGAAACCAGATGGTACCCAAGCTGTCTGATCTCAGAGCTTGTCCATCTAACTGCTACGTTGTGTTACCTCCCTATGGGTTCATAAACTTAACCAAACTAATTAGAAAAGGGTATATCTATTTCAACACATAAAATGTAATCAGTGGGTTCTTATTAACAGTGTGTTTTTGGTACCCTTGAAATTCTTAAGTTAAAAGAACCCTTTATGTTATTTTTAAAGAGAGACACTTGAACTGGGAACATGTTATCTAACATTTGGAATCAAAATCCTGTAGCCTAGAGAGAAGATAGATCAAGTCATTCACCTTTCTTTTCTTTTCTTTTAAGATTTTATTCGGGAATTAGGGAAGGGGAATAGTGTTGGGGAAGTAGGGAAGGGGAATAGCCAAGTTATTGTCCTTCAGTCTTAGTTGTGGAGGGCACAGCTAGCTCACCTCCAAGTCCAATCTCCATCCGGCCGCCCTTTGGCAACTCGTGGCCAAGGTGCCGTGTTCAGTCTTAGTTGTGGGTGGGTGTAGCCCACCATCCCATGCAGGAGTCGAACCGGTAATCTTGTAAGGAGCACATGCTCTCACCAGCTGAGCCATCCTGCCACCTGTCATTCACCTTTCTTATGGAATGGATCCTGGATGAGGTCTGTTCCTCGTTGGATGTGCCACATTTACATAAACCAATATCCAGTGTGGAGGATTCAAAGAGCTGGAATAGCCAAACCGGACTCTTTTCTGTAAGGTTCTCTAGAAAAACTGATTGCTTTGAGTATTTAGAGGCATCATTGGTTTGGGGTGGATTTATTTTAGCTTTCCTGGGAAAAGTGGGTCTAGAGATGAAATTCAAATGAAGAAAGAGAAGAGGTGACTCTTGCATTGATCAATGTTCAAAATGAGAATGTGTGTAATGGATTCCAGATTAGGTTCTGGTTAGCATTTGCTGTGCTATTCCTTTTACAATTTCCTGATTTTCTATGTATGACCCAGTAGTCTAAAAAATTCAGATCACACAAAAACTTCAGTCTTGTGCAGATTGAAGCTTTAGGCTTATGAATCTCTTTTCCATATGTTTCTTCATGGAAGCAGATTCCAAAGTTAAGGAATAGTGTTGGAAGCCTTAGAACTAATCTTGAGCTTTTGTTTTTATTGCCACTGCATTAACACGGCATGGCCATCCCTTCCCCAATGTGACATGCCCGAGCAGGTGTGCAGATGGTTAAAGGACTAGGGATATAGAACTCAGATGGCAGATGGTGATGCCTTGTCAAGGTTCCAACTGTACTTTGAACATTCTGTTCCCCCTCTGACTTGCATCACTTCAGATGGCAACCTCATTTGGGGGTGAATTGTTTTTTGCTGTTTTATTTTTTTCATGTTGGAGTTGACCTCATGCCTGGCACTGTGTGAAATGTATTGGCCTAGTTTCGGCGCCAGAGATGACAGAGGCTTATTGGTATTTAGTGTATGCTTTGTCATGTTGATTTTAGAAAATAAAACCTGAAGAGATCCTCTAATTTTATTGATATTACTCAGTCTCTGGCACTATTCTATTTACCTTAGAATAGTATCTCTCCAAGGACAGATGCTTCATGGATAAAGGAGTTCTAGAGTGAAATTAGTTGGGATATTTCATGAAAGAAGGTGTTTTTAGGGCAAAGGAGGTAAGAAAATGTTGATTTCCCCCCTCCATTACCTCTGTAACAAACATGTTGATACCCATATCTTATCTCTTTTACACCTCTCTGAATATAGCCTTGGTAGGTGTTGCTGGCATGTTGATAGCTTCCCACCTTAAGCTCTATTCTTTGCCTGAGAGATTTCTTCAGCACTTTGGGAGCTTCTCTGGGCTCTCTGAAGGTACAACTTGAAGTATGGGAGCATGCCCTCAAGATAACCCTCAACCATAGGGAGGTTAAACTTGATAACTGTCTAAACTTTTCCACCCTCTGGAATAATTTTGAAGTCACATCATAGTTTCTCAGAGTTTTCAGTAGATCTGAGCTCTCGTTGCTCATAGCAATAACTTGTTTATTAACATAAACTGTATGGTTTTTCTCATTTCCCTGTCTTAATTATGCCTGTTTCATTTGTGTTTCCTGTTTTTGCCTCCGACAAAAACTACCAGTATCCAAGTCCTTGCCCGAGAGTCTGATTTTGGAAAACCCTTCCTTTTGATAGTCCTAATCCATATTAGGTTTGAGAAGTCCTGGAGAAGAGAAATTCATTTAATCCTGTTCCTAAACTTATCATTCCACAAATATTTGTAATTTTTTACTTTAAAATTCTATGTATCTAATGTTCGTCACAACATGATTTCTGAATTACTTTGGTTCCTGGAGATATCTGAGAGAGGTATTTATTAATAGTGTTTCATGAAAGAGCATCCATAGATTCCCTTTCACAGCTCATTTTTGTTTTTGGGTACCCTTGGCAAAACCTCAAGGTCACAGGTCTGCAAAGGACCATTGAGCCTAGTTACATCATTTTATCAATAAAGAAACTAAGACCCAATAATCAATAATGTTGTAAAGACAATGTAGGGTGTCAGATGGGTACTGGACTTCTCAGGGGGATCACTTCATAAATTATATAAATGCCTAACCACTATGCTATACACCTGAAACTAATATAAAATAATATTGAATATCAACTATAATTAAATACACACACACACACACACACACGGTGCCAAAAAAAGTGTATACACATTTTAAGATAGGGGAAAAACTATTAAAATTGTAATAATATATACCAATAACATAAGATGAATACAAGTCACATTTGACTTCTGCAATTACAAGAGGTGCTCAAAGTGGTTACCATCTGTGTAATTTTAATACAGCTTTTTCCTTTCTCAAAATGTGTATACATTTGTTTTGGCTCTCTCTCTATTTATTTATCTATCTATCTATCTATATCTATATCTATATCTATATCTATATCTATCTATCTACTCATGGGATGTCAAGTACAGCATAGGAAATACAGTCAGTGGTATTATAATTGCTGTGTATGATGTCAGAGGAGTTGTAGACTTTGAGGGTTATCACTTTGTGAGTGGTGTAAATGTCTAATTATTATGTTGTGTTGTATACCTGAAACAAATAAAAAAAATAAAATAAAATGCACACAAAAAAAGAAAGAAACTAAGACCTAGAGTGGTGAACTGTTATCTGGTTCAAATATCTGAGATTTCATAGGGAATGTGCAGATATTATTTAACCCAATGGTGAGTAACTATGGTTTATGGGCAAAACTTAGCCTCCTGTCTATTTTTGTTTAGTTTGCAAGCTAAGAATAGTTTTACATTTTTAAATGGTTGAAAAAAAATTTTTTTAATATTTCATGACATGTGAAAATCAATAAGAAATTCCAATTTTAATGTCCATAAATAAAGCTTATTGGAACACAGATACACCCACTTGCTTACGTATTGTCTGTAGCAGCTTTAGTGCTGCAGTGAGTTGAGTAGTTGTGACAGAGATTGTATGATCCACAAGTCAAAGATATTTACTTTCTGTTTCTTTACAGAAAATGTTTGACAACCCTTGCTTTAGATTCTCAAGCCATTGTGAAGGGAACTGCATAAATAAATATGAATATTGAATAAGTCAACAGAGTATAGCAGAGAAGTCACAAAGTTGGGAGTAGTGCTTGAGAATTCTATTCCATGCAGTACTGCTAACAATCTTCATTGGATTTTGGAAAAAGACATTACCTCTTTAATATACATAAACTTCCTCATTTATAAAATGGAGGGATTGGATTGAAGGCATCTTAGACTTCCATAATTTTCTCAGATTCTGTGTTTGTTTATTTGGCATCTGTTAATCAATCACAGGGTCAAACTAATGGCCAGAGTTGTTTACATCTTGTCTGTGATCCAGCTTTCACAGGTGCACAAAAATCATATTATACAGCATCTGGTCAAGATGGCAGGGTAGGTAAACTGTGCTTGCCTCCTCTCATGACATCAAAATTACAACTCAACTAGAGAACAACCATAATTGAGAATTGCCTGAAATCCTACAACTAAGAACATTCAGAGAAGCCACCTTTACAAGACTGGTAGACTGGTAGGAGTGGCAGAGACATGGATCGGGCAGCTCCTACGCCCACATGTGACATTTAAAAGTTGGAAAGGAGGTCTGGCCACAGCCATCAGGTAAACCAAGATGGGTGCTTACAAATAGTACATCCAGGAGCTATGGAGGAAGCAGCAGTCCGATACAATGCGGTTTCTTCTCGGGTTGTGCTGCTGGCAGTACAGCCAGTTCTCTGTGCTCCACAGGACCCCCAGCCCAACCTGGCCCCATAAAGCGCACAGGCTGGGATACAAGGCCAAGCAAGGTATGTCACCCATCGAGTTCGTGTGCGCCATGTTGGCTGTAAATGCCTATTTCCTGAGGGTGCGACCTATGGCAAGCCTGTCCATCACGGTGTCAAGTTTGCTTGGAGCCTTCAGTCTGTTGCCAAGGAGCAAGCTGGATGCCACCGTGGCAATCTGAGAGTTCTGAATTCTTACTGGGTTGGTGAAGATTCCATGTACAAATTCTTTGAGGTTATCCTCATGGATCCATTCCATAAAGCTATCAGACGGAATCCTGACACTCAGTGGATCACCAAACCAGTTTGCAAGCACAGGGAGATGTGAGGGCCTTGGAAAGGGCCACAAGTTCCACCATACTATTGGTGGTTCTCGCTATGCAGCTTGGAGAAGGTGCAATACTCTCCAGCTCCACTGTTACTGCTAATATGAGTAACTTTTTAAAAATTCTTAACTAATAAATAATTTAAGACACACAAAAAAGGGAGGGATATCTCAGCTGTAGAGGTCCCTCTGGAGGAGTGAGGGATCCCAGCCCCACACCAGGATCTTTAGCCCAGGGTTTCAGTGCTGGGAAGAGAAGTCCCCACAATTTCTCGCTGTGAAAACCAGAGGAGATTGTGGCTGAGTGAGACGGAGGGCTCTTGGAGTCACAGGAGTTACTCTTAAAGGGTCTGTGCATAGACTTACTCACTGATGGACTCACTTGCTCTGAGTTCCAGCACTAGGTCAGCAGCTCAAAAGGTGCCAGGGACTTACAAGGAGGAACTGAATTGTCTGGCTTCAGAGTGAGGTCTGGAGGGGCAGCTTCCTCTCAGACAGAAGTATTGGCAGAAGCTGTTATTTCTTTGTTGAGCCCTCCTCCAACCCAGTGTGCAGATGCAGGTGCTGCCATATCCAAGTCTCCATTAACCTGGATAACACTGTTTGACCTGCCCTGGTGATTCCCTGAGACCCCATCCTACCCAAATTTTGGGCACATTCAAGCTGCTTCCAATGGCTTTTCCATACAAATGGCCTGTCTTGGCTCATGCTGCAAACTTTCCTAAAATCTCTCAAAGATTCACAAACCCCAAACAAACAGCATCTGGCCTCAGCATGCCCCATAACGCTTGCCCAGCATTAGTGGCAGCCAGCCTTGGTTTGCACCTTGGCCTCTCCCAGGCACCTCCAAGGCCAGTGCAGTGGCTGTTATCTGCAGATTGTTTTGTGGCTCATGCCAGATGGCTCTAGGCAAGGCACAAGCTACAGCAAGACTTGGCCTGAAGCAGGGCCCCTCCCAGGAGGCCACAGGGCTGGCACATCCGGTGGCTGGCTTTAGACCAAGTCAGAGCACCACACAGCTGCCTCTGTAGCTGACAAACCCAAAGGACAGACTGGGAAGGTACTAGAGCCCTGCTAAAGTGATTCCTGCTCTATAAGGTCAGTCCATGAACAATAGCTCCTCTATTGTAGTCACAGCCAGTCCTCACAACCAATCAGCCTAACTGTCAATCCCTCCCATTGACATGCAGTAACCAAGGCTCATCTACAACAGGAGGGCACATGCAACCCACACAAGGGACACACCTTGAGCACTTGGCTCAGGTTACCAGGGAGATTGTGCCTCTGGGCCCCACAGCACACCTACTACATAAGGCCACTCTACTAAGACCAGGAGACACAGCATCACTACCTAATACATAGAAACAAACACAGGGAGGCAGCCAAATTGGGGAGACAAAGAAACATTTCACAAATGAAAGAAAAGAATACAGCTCCAGAAAAATAATGAAACAAAATAGAGACAAATATACTATTGGGTTGTCGGAAAAGTCATGACACATGTTTGCACTAGTTCAGTTTTGGAAGTACTAGAGTCATTTGCATCTATGTTATTGCTATGTCATTTGACAGCTGACAGTTCTAGCTTCATTCTAAAACAAATTTGAGCAATTTGGTTGAGTTTTGGAGATTTTACAACAAGTTGAAGATGGAAGACCAAACTGTGCATTTTTGCCATATTTTACTGTTTTACTTCCATAAAGGGAAAAACATTCATCAAACTTGTGAAAAGTTGCATCAAGTTTATGGTGAAAATACTCTACAGGAACGTTATTGCCAACGATGGTTCATGAAATTCTGTGCTGGTGATTTTGATCTCAACAACGCTCCTCGGTCAGGGAGGCCCACCGTGGCTGACAACGACAAAATAAAGGCATTGATCGAGTCAAACCCATGTTACACGATAGGAGAGATTGCAGAAACATTGAACAACCATCATTCAAGCATTCATGACAACCTGAAGAAGCTGGGATACGTAAGCAAGCTCGATATTTGGGTTCCGCATGAACGCAAAAAAAGTTCATTTGATGGAGCATATAAACATCTGCAATATGCTCATTAAACATGAGGAAAACAATCCTTTTTTGAAGCGACTAATAACTGGTGATGAGAAGTGCATTGTTTAAAACCATGCGGTGTGCAAACAGTCTTGGTCCCCACCTGATGATTCGCTTCAAACGACATCGAAAGCAGACATTCATCAGAGGAAGGTTATGCTCTCAGTGTGGTGGGATTATAAAGGTGTCATGTTTTTCAAGCCCCTACCAAGGAACCAAACAATCAATTTGAATGTGTACTGTCGGTGATTGGACAGTCTGAATGAATCCATCATCTAGAAACGTCCAGAGCTTGTTAATTATAAAGGAGTTGTGTTCCATCACAACAACATGAGACCACACATAAGTTTGACCACCCATCAAAAATTATTGGAGCCACACTCGCCATACTTGCCTGACCTTCCACTTGTTTCGGTCTCTTCAAAACTCCTTTCATGGTATAACGTTCAATTCGGATGAGGCTGTAAATCAGCACCTTGTTCAGTTTTTCGCAACTAAACACAGGTTCTTCTTCTATGATGAGGAATTATGAAGTTCACTGAAAGATGGCAAAAGATTATCGAATAAAACAGGCAATATATCCATTGACATTTGTTCTTTATATAAATAAATGACCTTTGAAAAACAGAAAAATTCCCCATGACTTTTCTGACAACCCAATATGAGATACAGAGTTCAAAACACTGGTTATAAAGATGCTCGATGATCTTAGGGAGGACTTCATCGAAGAGATAGGAAATGTAAAAAAGGACATAGAAGACATAAAAAAGAACCAATCAGAAATGAAGAGTACAATAACTAAAATAAAGAATACATGAGAAGGACTCAACAGTACTTAGATGAAGCAGAGGATTGAATCAGCGATTTAGAAATTAAGGTAGCAGAAAACAACCAATCAAAATAGCAAAAAAAAAAAAAGAATCTAAAATAATAAGGATACTTTAAGGGGCCTTTGGGGCAACATCAAATGTACCAACATTCACATTACTAGAGTACCAGAAGAAAATAGAGAGCAAGGAATTGAAAGCATATTTGAAGAAATAATGACAGAAAACTTCCCTAACCTGGTGAAGGAAGTAGACATACAAGTCAGGGGAGTCCCAAACAAGACAAACCCAAAGAGGCCCACACCAAGACACACCACAATTAAAATGCCAAAGCTTAAAGACAAAGAGAGAATCTTAAAAGCAGCAAGAGGAAAGCAATTCGTTACCTGCAAGGTAGCTCCCATAACACTGTCAGCTGATTCCTCAACAGAAACTTTGCAGGCCAGAAGGGATTGGCAGAAAATATTCAAAGTGATGAAAAGCAAGGACCTACAACCAAGATTACTCTATCCAGCAAGGCTATCATTTAGAATCATAGGACAGATAAAGAGCTTCCCAGACAAGAAAAAGCTAAAGAAGTTCATCAACATTAAACTAGTATTACAAGAAATGTTAGAAAGACTTCAAGAAGAAGGAGGAGGAGGAGAAGAAGAAGAAGAAGAAGAAGAAGAAGAAGAAGAAGAAGAAGAAGAAGAAGAAGAAGAAGAAGAAGAAGAAGAAGAAGAATTACTTTCTTTTCTTTCTTTTTTTTAAAGATTTTATTGGGGAATTGGGGGATGGGAACAGCGCTGGGGAATTGGGGGAAGGGGAACAGACAAGTTGCTGTCCTTTTGTTCTTCAGTCTAGTTGTGGAGGATGTTGCTTCACATTCCCATGTTGTTATTGTGATCACTGTGATCTTCCTGGGTGAGGCAGATCAGTCACTGGCCTCTGGACGGTCACTCATGGCAGCTCTTGGCAGTTTACACTGGCTGTTGGCCATACATGGTAGCTTATGGCAGCCCACAGCAGCAGGGGCTGCAGCCTATGCCGTCACTGGCGACTCACGACAGTCCAGCTCCAGATTGAGTTGTTGTTCACTATCTTAGCTGTAGAGGGCGCAGTGTCACTGGCCCTCATGTGGGATCCAAACTGGGGCCCTGCTTCTCAGAGCTGGCATCCCAAGGCAGCTCTTAACCAATGTGCCACTCGGCCAGCCCTCAACAATTACTTTCGATGTAAATGGGTTAAACGCTCCAATCAAAAGATAGGGTAGCTGAATGGATAAGAAAACAAGACCCTTACATAAGCTGCCTACAAGAGACTCACTTCAGATTAAAAAACACACAGACAGAAAACACAGACTGAAAATAAAGGGATGGAAAAGGATATTTCATGAAAATGGAAAAAAAAAATAAAGCTGTGGTAGCAAAACCTACACCAGACAAAATGGACTTTAAAACAAAGGCTATAACAAGAGACAGTACAGGACACAGTAATCCCACTTCTGGGTATTTACATGAAGAAACCAAACTACTATTTCAAAGAAACATGTGCATCCATATATTCATTACAGTATTATTTACAATAGCCAAGATATGGAGGAAACCGGGGTGTCCATCAGTGGATGAATGGATAAAGAAGAGGTGGTGCATATTTACAGTGGAATGTAGCCAAAAAAATAATGAAAATTTGCCATCTGCAACAACATGAATGGACCTACAGGGTATTGTGCTGAGTGGAGTAAGTCAGACAGAAAGAGACAAATGCCATATGATTTCACTTATATGTGAAATTTAAAGAACAAAACAAATAACAAAACAGAAAGAAACTCATAGATACAGAGAACATTTTAATTATTGCCAGCTGGGAGAGGGTTTGGGTGGGTTGGGTGAAAAAGAGAAGGGATTAAGAAGTACTAATTGGTAGTTTGAAAATAGTCACGGGGATGTAAAGTAAAGCATATGGAATATAGTCAATAATATTGTAATAACTAAAAAAAAATTCATGTTACAAACTTTCCAGTGAATTTCAAATCCACACCTCCAATCACCTCCTTTATTTAACTCACACACCAAACCAATATTTGTCCTGCCCTAATCATCCAGAGCCAGGTACAAGACAACTAGAGATCACCCCTTGTAGGCCAAAGGTTGCCAACATTATTCAGACTAGCCAATCCTAAGCTAGTTCCCCTTCCCTGCTTTGCCTCTTCCATGAAAAACACAGTAAAGGCTCTAGAGCATGCTTTCTCTTCTTTCCTGCTTCTGCCTCCTGATCAACTCTGGTGCTTTTCCAGGTGGCCCTGCGTGGTGTGCCATGCCTCTCATTTCTGGGGAACTTGTGAGTAGCAATACATTTTTCTTTCAGTGACATTGACTTCTTCATGTCATCACTCAGTCACCTATATAAATTAAGACTCAGGCACAAATTGTTGAAGCACAAATAATTGATAATTCTGTGCAATTATCTCAGAGTTGAATGTGTATAATTCTAGAACGTGATTTGTTCCTGATGTTCAGCTTAAACCAAACCTCCTTTATTGCAGCTCAGTTGCATCACTCCTCATCCACGAGCTGTGGAAAAGTGAACACATAGGCTGCATTCTTGCCACACAGGATGGTTTGGACTATTTCTAAAGTTCATATGACTTGTTAGTGAGTCTTGTGGTTTGCCTCCTCATAAATCCAAAGCTGAGATTCAGGAAAACTTTCTCATCACATCATATGGTTTTTCAGTTGTCTCTCCTCTTTATACTGCTCTGAGTCCCTGGAACCCCTTGTGTTTTCTGCTTAGGCCAGTATGACCTGTGCTATATTAATTTTTCTCTAAGTGTTTTCTTTAGTTCTGTCAGGCATGACCGTATCCTTTTCAGAAAGTTGTTTGTCTTTTGGTACCTCCCCACCCTGTTGGCATTATCATCTTCCTTTCAAGGACTCTATCTCAATGTGGCCCCCGGGAATCAAGATTGATTAGGACTTAAAGGGGAGTGGTGGTGACACCGATGGCAGTCCAGGTATGACATGTTAGGGGTCATGGGGACGGCGGTGAACAAATGGCCATAAGCTCTGTTGACTTACCTGTCATTTCTCAGCTTTGAGTTATTGTCACATGAGAATTCTGTCCAGTGGCAACAAGACTTTTCATTTTTTAAAGAGGAGTCTAAAATCTAGACTTTTAGATGGCATCTCCAGAATTTAAAATATGTGCAACAAATGCAAACTAAAAAAAAACAAAAACCACTCTATGTGAACCGAACAAAATGCAAATGTATGAGCCTGTGAGCCATCATTTTGCTATGTCTAATCTGTGCTAAATGGGAAAATTCTTGCTGACTCATTCTTGCTTGTACCCCAAGTCATTCCTTGGCTTCAAAACTTATGATTGCTGAACTCTTTTGTCTTTGTTGACACTTGGTTGTCCCATATGCCATCTTCTCCAGAACCAGCTCCTTGCTATTTCAAGGATTAATTGATCAATCTAATGAACTCATTCATTCTAAAGGGAATTTTTCCTTGGGTCTTTTCTTCTTTCTCTGTTAAAATGTATATTTTATGAGTGAAGATAATAGAGATAATATTCTTATCAACTCTTTACTAAAGTTGGGGATTTTAAACATGTAAAAGGCTCAAAACCCTATGGCAGGCCAGAGGGAGATATTTGGGTATATTGGCAAGTGACACCTTGTGCTGCCTGTCAAATCACAGCTGTCAACAAGCTGCCATTATCTAGGGCCAGGTCTGAAAACACTTTGGACCAATATTACTGTGCTTGTGGTTGGCATTACTATCTGTATCAGCATCAGGTAAGGGCTGGTTTATGGAGGACTATTAATGAAATTTTCTCAGTTCTCACTTTCAAAAGTTGAGAGTGCTCTTGTTGTTGACAGCTACCATGTTTTTAAAAATCATTTGTTTATACACCTGGTCATTGGTTCCATTTGGCGTCCTCTACATTTTCTAAGTACTACTTAGCATATTAAATGAGATTTCTCTGTGCTTTAAAAACATTTAAATGAAAGATTAGGTTCCACATAAAGAAGAGGCAGCTGGTGAGAGTTGTTCATATGATAGGTGGAGAGCATAATTTTGGGTTGAGAAGCTAAAAAACAGACTTTCTTGTGTTTTCTGCCTATTAGCTTGGAAGGTACCCACATGGAACCTGCCTTCTCTTATTCAGTGACACCAATGAAATGTCTGCTGTTGCCATCTTCTTTGACCACCAGCAGCACTTAGAAGAACCCACTGAAGAGCTTTAAGATGGTTAGTTGACCAGCTCCCTCTCAGGCATAAGGTTCTGTGCCAGAACTGCACACATCCAGCAGCCCTGCATGAGTCACTCTTCTGCCCCAAGGATGGTCAACATTGAATCAGTGAGTAGGAAATAATGGTGAGTTGGTTTTTTAATTTCCACTGGGAAATAGAGTGGGGATGCAGATGAATATGAACTCATTTTTTGTACATGCTTATTTGCAGAATTAATGTATAGTCCCCTTAGATGAATGATGTCTTGACCACAGTGTACTGCATTATCCTCAATGAGAGGAAAGTGAAACTGTTTTCATTGCTTTCTTGGGCAATTTTTTTGAGGCTAGCACCACCATGTGGATAAAGTGGATAAGGACATTTCTTCAGCTTGCATAATAGGCCAGTCCTGTGACCGTGGAAACGAGATTTTGGTATATTCTTGTGTATTTCTTATATCTTTCCTGAGTCATCACAGAGCAGCATAGTGAGTTTTATATATATTTATATATATTTGCACTGTGTTCTCAAGGATCTTTGGTTCCTACAAAATGACTGAACTGCGTGCTGGACAATGATAGTTGACATTCATAAAACAACCTTGTGTCAGGCTGAGTGGAAATCAGACATCTTGTTTGGGATCAGCTGATTTGGACTCTGTGAGAAATGCCACGAGCTGTTATTGAGGCAACTTTCTGACCTTTATTGCCTAAGGAATGCAGACTGAATCAGAGAAAAGGAAGCGAGATAAATCTGGTTTTAGGGTGCAAAAGAATTTTACCAAATGTTTACTTTTTTATTTTTCTGACTCTTTTGGAAGAATGAAGAAAAAAGAACAATGTAAAAAAACTCTATTGACTATGGCTTTAAGTCCTAATAGCATGGTGAGGGTGTGGCTGGCAAAGATAGAAAATGGGGTTTTTCTCTTCTTTCTTGTGTTACTGTCACCAAGATCCCTGGAGAGGGGCAAGGCCTGCTTCTCTGTGAGGGTTGGTTCCTCGTTTCTAAATTATATGTGTGTTGGGAGTGGGCTCTAACAGGTGGAGGCAGGGAGAGCTGTTGCTTATAAAGATCTAATGCCACTTAACACTTCACAGTCCATTCTTCCAGTCTTATTCTCTCCTTTGTCTCATCTCCTAATCCCAAAAGGATAGTTTTATCAGCATTTAAAAGAGGAAGTTGTGATTGCAGAACTTGGGGTAGTCAAAAACAAATCAGGATCTGCAAACATTTTCCTCTCTTTGATGAGCTACTAAAGTGATAGGAAAATGTATAAAACAGTTCCTTGCCACCCATCATTCACTGTTGATCTGATACATCCTCTGCTACTGTTTCCCACAACCAGCCTTGCTCCTATAGCTGCAGACATTAATGTATCTGGAGTTTCAGATTGGAAGAGCTTCTTGGGGTTGAATATGGGCTGATGCCAATCTGGAGGGAGTTTCTAGGGACACATTGTGGAGCTCTCCTCTGTAGAAGGTCATTTGTCAGACCTAAGTGTGACAGGAAGTGGGGTGAGCCAGCCTATATGTGAAGTTCAGATTTAATATTAAATTATGATTACAACAGTGATAAATTGAGAATAGAAAAAGAGAAAATCAACTAAGTCAAAAGTTAAGTCTTCAAAAAGATCAACAGAATTGACAAATTTCTAGGTAAATGACTGAAAAAAAGAAGAATCAAGTAATTAAATAAAAGTGGGGGGGACTACCACCAATGCTACAGAAATTAAAAAAAAAGTAGTATAAGAGAGTGCTATGAACATTTATTTGTACACTAACAAATTAGATAACCTACCTGAAATGAACAAATCTTAGAAATATAAAATCTGCCAAGACTGGATTGTGAAAAAAATTGAAAATCTATTCTATAAAATAGATCTATAACAAGGAAGGAGACTGAATCAGTAATCAAAAATCTCCCAACAAAGAAAAGCCCTGGACCTGATGGCTTCAATGGTGAATTTTAATAAACTTTTAAAGAAGTAACACTAATCATTCTTAAACTTTTCCAAAAAATTGAAGTGGAGGGAACACTTCTTAACTCATTCTATGAGACCAGCATTTCCCTGATATCAAAGCCAGACAAATACATCATAAGAAAACTACAGACAAATTTCCCTTATAAACATTAATGCAAAAATTCTCAACAAAATACCAGCAGATCAAATTCAGCAGCTTATGAAAAGACTTACCAAGTAGGATTTATTCTGGGAATGCAAACATGATTCAACAAATGAAAACTGATCAATATATAATATCACATTAGCAGAATGAGGATAAAACAACATGATCATCTCAATTGATACAGGAAAAGCATTTGACAAAATTTAACATTCTTTCATGATAAAAACACTCAACGAACTAGAAATAGAAGGAAACTACCTCAACATAATTAAAAGCCACATATGAAAAAAACTACAGTGAACATCATACTCAGTGGTGAAATACTGAAAGCCTTTTCTCTAAAATCAGGAAAAAGGAAAGGATGCTGGTTTTCAACACTTCCATTTAATACAGTACTGGAAATTTTAGCTGGAGCAATTAGGCAAGAAAAAGTAATAAAAGGTATCCAAAAAGGAAAGAAAGAAGAAAAATTATCTCATTCACAGATGATATCATTTATATACAGAAAACCCTAAAAATGCCACACAAAAAACCTGTTAGTACCAATAAACAAATTTAGCAAAGTAGTAGGATACAAAATCAACATGCAAAAATCAGTTGCATTTCTAGACACTAACAATGAACAATCTGAAAGAAAACTAGGAAAACAGTTCCATTTATAATAGTTTCAAAAAGAATAAAATTTTTAGGAATTAACCACGGAGGTGAAAGACTTTTATAATAAAAACTACAAAAAATTGCTGAAATTGAAGAGGACATAAATAAATGGAAAAACATCTTATGTTTATGAATTGAAACAATATTGTTAAGATGCCAATAATACCCAAAGTGACCTACAACTTCAATACAATCCCTATCAAAACCCCAATTACTTTTTATTTTTTGTTTTGCAGAAATACAAAAGCCCATCCCACAATTATATGGAATCTCAAAAAAACAAAACAAAACAGTGGATAACCAAAATAACCTTGAAAAAGAAAACAAAGTTGAAGGACTAACACTTCCTGATGTCAAAATTTACTACAAAGCTATATGGTGCACTATCAAAACAATATGATACTGGGATAAAGGCATGCATATACTTAAATGAATCAGAATAGAGGGTGCACAAATAAACCCTGGCATATATACTCAGATGATTTTCAACAAGGATGCCAAGACCATTCAATGGGGAAAGGCCAGTTCTTTCAACTAATGGTGCTGGGAAAACTGAATACCCAGATGAAAAAGAATAAAATTGGACCCTTAACCTAATACTACATACAAAAATTAACTAAAATGGATTAAAGTCCTAAACATAAGAGTTGAAACTATAAAACACTTAGAAGAAAACCTAGCATAAAACTTTTACAACATTTAGTATGGCAGTGGTTTCTTGAATACAAAAGGCATGACAACAAAAGAAAAAATAGACACATTGGACTTCTTGAAAATTAAAAAAACATGGGTGCATTAAAGACACTATTAACAAAGTAAAAGGCAACCAACAAAATGGAAAAAAATATTTGCAAGCTATATACAGAGTGCCAAAAAATGTATACACATTTTAAGAAAGGAAAACTGTATTAAAATTTTAATAATATATACTGATAACAAAAGATGAATATATGTCATGTGTATACATTTTTTGGCACCCCCGGTATATGATAAAGGATTAATAATATCCACTATATCTAGAGAATTCCTAAAACTCAACAACTAAAGAGCAAATAATTTAACCAAGGAGGTGAAGGATCTGTACATTGAAAACTGTAAAGCACTGAAGAAAGACATGAAGAAGACACAAACAAATGGAACTATATCCCATGTTTAAGGATTGGAAGAATTAATACCCAAAGTAACCTACAAATTCAATGCAATCTCTATCAAAATTACAATGGCATGGTTTCACAAAAATAGAAAAAAAGTCCTAAAATTTGTAGGAAACCATGTAAATCGCCAAATGGTTCACACCATCTTGAGCAAGAGGAACAAAACTGGAAGACCACACTTCCTAATTTCAAGCTTTATATTATAAAGCTGTAAATTATAAAGCTGTAGTAATCAAAACAGTATGCTGTTGGCACAACAAGAGACACATAGATCAGTAAAACAAAATGAGCCCAGAATTAAACCCATGCGTATGTGGTAAACTAATTTTTGACAAAAGCCTCAAGAATGCACAGTGGGGATAAATAGTCTCTTCTATAGATGGTTTTGGGAGAACTGGATAGCCACACGCAAAAGAATGAAAACTGGACCTTTATCTTACACCATACACAAAAATCAACTGAAAATGGATCAACTCAAAACATTTAATATAAGACCTGAAACTGTAAAATTCCTAGAAGAAAACATAAGAGAAAAGCTCCTTGATGTTGGTCTGATTCTTTGGTGAGAACTAAGAGGAAAGATGAGAATGATGTAGATTTTTCTATAATTTAGATGTCACCAGGAGCAATTCACTCTTTGACACTAGCTAAAATTGCCTTTCCTACCATCCTGCACATTCTATGTACTGTTCTCTTTTTCTTATTTTTTTCCTCCCTGAGAATTCCTGCAAACCTTTACTCCTATTTACTTCTCCATTCTATAACTTTTAAGGCTGTTTTTTATCTCTGATACGGTATTAACTCAAACTTGAGACATAATCCTTCTTTTCTCCCAAAAATCACCTGTAAGAGTCAACAAAAGGCAATCTGTAGAGGCAAATTACTACAACTATGTGTGGTAGGTTTTACTGGCGATTGAAGTAAGCGTGTGGGAGCGTACATGCAGCACCACTTAGAAGAGAAAATGGAATATTAGCTTTCCCAGTCTTCTGAAAGTCCCTTGTTCATTTCCACCAACTTGGATTTCAGTGCCTCATCATTGTTGCTCAGCTTTCTCTCCTGCTTCTTGTCCTCCCAGATGTGACAAAAATTCCTTGTATGTTATTGTTATAAAGGGCATTTCAGCTTGAGCACTTACCACTCCCCTACGATTCACACTTTGCATAACTCGAGACATATTAATGTGCTCTGCTAAAAAAAGGCTCATGTGTTCCAAGCGTCACCCTTTCTTGTCTTGCCTTCCCTGTTAGCTTCTATAGGTGCAGGGAGAGAAATATGGAGGTCTATTCCCCCAGATTATGCCTTTACCTTAGAAGACAGGAAGGTAAAATTGATTTGGGTTTTAGATAACAATTGCAACGAAATCTGCATGATGTTAGTGTCCCACTGTAAAGAATTGGGAAATGCTAGTTTACAAGAAGGACCACTGAAAAAGGACTCAAGACCAGGTTCTTATCCTGGTTCTGTTACTAACCAGTTGTGTGATCTTCTATTACTAACACTGGGCTTGACTCAGCAATCTCTACATTCCATGCCAATTCTATGAGCCTATGATTTGTTTGACAGTTTCCTTGGTGCCCAATTCTATAAACGCAACGATGTCTGGGATTTTCCCCTTCACAGGTGGGTGAACATCCCAGCACTCTGGATGGTGCCCCAACCTCTCGTTGGCCAGCTGTCTGGGGAACATTTGCTGTCAACAATAGGGGTTTTACAGGCCAAGCTTTGGAGCCCGACGTAGGCTTAGCTCCTGGTTATTTCAACTCAGGACTTGATTGTTTCATTTGCTCTCAGAACCAGCCTCCTTACTTATAAACTGGGTATAATAATATCTACCTTGGAAGGTTGTGTTTATACAAGAATGCAAGGGAAACAGTAAAGTGGTTGGCACATAATAAGTGTTCAATCAATGGAATTTATGATCGTCTACGTCATAACTGCTCTAAAGGGGCTGGGTGAGTGTCATGACAAACTCATGCCATGCTCTTTCTGGGGCTGCTGAGGCATCTTAGTGTGTGTGTGGTAGAAAGAATTTGGTTGACTATACAGATAACTCCTAAACTTTGGTTTTGTTGAGTGGAAAATATAATTTGAGAGGGAGAATTGAATGGTTCTGGGCAGCATTTTTTTTAAAAGCTGCATAGAGGAAGAAGAAGATAGATTATTTAAGGAATTGAGAGGAGGGAGGACTTTGAACAGGAAAAAGAAACATCGCCAAGGGGAAATCTGATTCCGTTTATGCAGAATGATGAACAACACACATCCTTTTCCTCTGTCTCCATGAATCTTAGTTTCTCTATCTGTAAAATTTAATACATGTAGCGCTGAAGAGTGAGATCTATTTTGGGGATTTATCAAAGTGTGGAGTCCTGCTTCAAGGTGGACATAGATATAAAGACAGAGGCTGTGTAAGGAAATCTATTCAGGACACATATTCTGAAGATTTCAGGCAGGTTATAATTGTGAGTAGAGACTCAGCCCTGGGGATAAGGTACTGCGATTATCGCCTATGTTTTTGATGTTCAAACCTCTCTGGTCTATGAATCTGTAAAAAAAAAAAATAGGGCAGGTTTGCCGTTATCATGGACCTTCCTCCATCTGGTCTTCATCTAACGGGTGTGAGTTACCTATGTAAAGAAACAGCTTCTGAGGAGATGCACAGTCACCGTGGAACAGTGCCCTCTACTGTTCCAGAGGGAACCATGCAGCCGTGGTCAAATCGAGGGAAGTGCACTCACTGCTCCAGAGCCAAAGCCGGCTGCTCTGCGCGATCAAGACCCTGGGAGGCCAGCGGCTGGTACCCATAGCCCGTCTCAGCTGTTAACTATTCAGCAGCAGAGGCAAGACGGCCTGGCTAAGAGCAGCTTACCTCCCCTACATTTGTTTCTAGGCAGAAACGCCTCCTTCGTAGTTTTCACTGCAAACACAGAAGAGCTTCTGTTAGCAGAAAGACTTTTTAAAACAGGGATTTTAACCATTGAACCTTGCCTTTAGAAGACCACTACGTCTCAGTATTATATAATGAAAAATTTTAAACCACTTTAGGGAAGCTGTGATGAAATCAAGTCACATAAAACAGCAGTTCAGTGTCCAAGTTTACACCAGCAAAGGAGCAACAATTTTTTCTTTCTTTCTTTTTTCCTCCCTCCCTCTTTTCACTTCTCCCCCGCCTTCTTCTTTGTAATCAAACCATCTAAAATACCACAGGATACTTTTCTACAGTAATGATGTTACATGGTGGAAACTGTTTGCTAACTTTCTCTACCCTCTGGGAACAGGTTTTTTTTTAGCTGGCTCTCCTTACTCTCTGAGCGGACACCTGTGCTCTAAATTCTCACTCTCAGCTACTGTATTCTGGGTATGACCTCAAAGAACAGTCAACATTTACCTTTACTTTAAACAACAAAAAGGGGAATTCTGTGGATTTGTAAGGGGGCCTTGGTGATTTGCATCATCTACAATCATTTTTGAGGTGTTTTCTCAGCATTATTCCACTTAGCTACAGCAGAGAAAACAGAGTGATGAATAATGAAATATGCATGAAAGGAAATTTTTGAAAAAAAGTTTTCTTAAGTGACTCTGACACCACAATATGAATAAGTACTTTTTCTTTCATGATTCCAGAGTTTAAATTCTTGAGTTTAGAGGGTGTGCATTTCTTCTCCATCATGTAGCAGGGTGCTGGGAAACGGAAGCCTGCCACACCTTTCCCTACTGCCAAGAATGAAATCCAGTTTAATGCAGCATTAGCCACCCACTGGGAAGAAACTGGCGGATTCCACTGGATCCTAGAATCCCACCGCCATGCATTGCAGGAATTAACTGCATTCAGTGCAGATCTTACTGACATGGTGGGGGGTGTTTCCATTGAGGGGCTGGGTAAATAACTCAAACTTATGTGTGCTGTCCAACTACCAGTACTTGTGCATTACTCTAATGATTGCCAGGAGAAAAGGCTTTGGTTTTTTCTGAAGCCTAGCGTTAAGAAAGAATTTGCCCATTCTATAAATTTACCAGATTAAGAACGTTGCTCAATTTTTGGGTACTTCTGTTTGGTTGCTTCTATTTAAAATATTCATCTAGAGTAGAAGATGCTTTTCATCTTTTGGTCAATAATGGCTTTGCTGACTCGTGGACAGCTTATTTAGTGATTGGCGTGCCATTCCCCCTCTCAGACTAGCATTATCGTGGCTCTCACGTCACCGATTGGACGCTGCCACGGGGAATCACCCCCTTCTCTATTTTTCTATTGTAGGATTCATCATGTATGCATGTGACCTATCTCTCTCTCCTTCTTACCTTCCCAAGGACAACTTACCACCAAGAGGAGAATGCCCTTCAAAGATGATGAAACCCAGTAGCATTGTTTTGAGGCTTCTGGTTCCAGCCATGCCAGAAAGTCCAGATTTTTAGTTCTATGAGGCCATACTTTTTTTTTTTGTGCTATGAATTTATAAATTAGCTTAAGTTAAGGCTACTTGCAGCCAAATAAGTGTTCTAACATAAGTAGTGAGCCATCTTCCGCATTGCAGAGATCGAGTTTCTTAGATTTTTAAGATTCACTAGAAGCACCCATAAACTCGAAGTTTGCTTAGCGTTTCTGACATTATTCTAAAAATGATCTAGTTTGTTTACTACCTGTGCTGTTTAGCTTATCCATATAGCCACAGAGATCTATAGACAGAGCTCTTTACTGAGCAAGGTTAATCTTGGAAAGACAACATAGGGAGGGAATGGAATCAAGTAGGCAAACCTCAAGAGGAAAACTGAAGAAAACTCTTCCTTCCAAAGGCTTCTCCATCTCCTGGACCGATACCACTTGTTTCTTTTGCTCAAGGATATTTCTTGGGCCTCAGTGGGGTAACATGTCCTCTGTCTCCAGCATGAGAGATGGAAAGAGGAAGCAACTTAGTTTCCACAAGATGCCCCTGCTCAGGATCTTGGGCAGTATGGTGATAAGAACATCTGGATTTATAAAACTCATATAGAAAAACAAGTAGCCCAGAAGTCTGACGAAAAACAGGGTGGTGAAAAAGAGATGTCGGAAAATCCTGAAAAGAGAAAGCCAAAAACTATGAATCGGATGTTAGCTAACCTGGAACACCATAATGAGTCATAAGTCATACCTAAACTAGTATGTCTGGCTCTTTTTTTTTTTTTAGCTGAGCCATCCTGGCACCTGTTGGCAGCTCAGCGGCAGCTCAGCTTGGGCCAGGACTCGAACTGCTGTTGCTCAGAGCTCACACTCTTGAGCGAGCTCTTAACCAACTGAGCCACTCAACCAGCCCTTGTCTGGCTCCTTTTTAATATTCACATATCTCCCACTCATTGTCTCCATTCGCAGCCACCCCTTCTGAAGGCATCCCCTTCCCGTATGCTGGCCTAAGAGCTACTCCCTCTCCCATCACTGTGTTTTATTTTCTCTTAGCACTTATCACTATCTGAAATTATCTTATTTTTATTTTTGTTTCTGAAAATTGTTTTACAAAGTAATGGCACCAATTTATACCCCATCAGAAGGGCATACATTTCTGGGAATCTACACCCTCTTCACCACCTTGATAAGGTTAGATTTTTAAAATTTGGCCAATCAAATGTGTGTAAAGTCATATTTCATTGTGATCTTGATTTTCATTTTCCTGGTGAGCAGTGATGCTGAACATCTATCTGTTCATAGGTCTATCGGTGTTCTGTGTTTCCTCTTGCCCATTTATCTCCTAGGTGGTTTAGGCTTTGTCAATAATTTTAGGAGTTTTTATATGTGCTTGATATCAGTCTTTTCCCCCTGTGTGTATTTTGAGTACCTTGTCTCTATTATAACTTTCAGTTGCTCTAAAGTGTTAAAGATCAAAAGTTATTAATTTTAATAAAGTCTAGCTGATCCAGCCCTTTAAGTAGAATCAGTGCTTTTTGTGTCTTGTTTAAAAAAAACCCACATCATTCCCTACCCTAAGGCCAACATATTAACTACAACCTCATAACAAACCCTAGAACCACCCAACTAAGGTTCACAGATACCTGACCCACAGAAACCGTGTAATAATAAATGTTTCTTGTTTGAAGCCACTAAGTGTTAGTGTAATTTGTTATGTGGCAGTAGTAGATAACTAATGCAGAGTTTTAAAGGTTTATTTCTTTCTTTATTTATTTGGTCATTGAAGTCTATAACACATCTGAGCTTGCTTTTTGTATATACTATATAGTTGTATTCCAATTTTATTTTTTTTTCACCTGGCTAATCATTTATTCCCCCCACAATATTTATTGAACAATTCTTTCTTTCCCCTCTGACATACAGTCACTGTCACATATCAACGTTGTATATGTGCACTGTTTCTGAGATTTTTGTTCTGTTTCATTGGTCAATTTTCCTACTCCTCTGATAATGCTACACTATCATAATTACTATAGCTTCATTCTAAGTCCTGATATCTGGAAGGGTATGTTCCCACTCTTTGTAGTTTTAAAAAATTGTCCGGGTTATTTTTTACCCTTTACTTTTCCATATACAGTACTTTTTAGAATCATTTTATTCAATTCCATGAAAGCTCTTTTGGGGAGTTTGGAATTGAATTGACTCTATTAACCATTTGTAGACAATTGATGTATTTATGATATTAAGGCTTCCTATCCATGACTATGATATTTCTCTTCTTTCATTCATGTTACCTCTAATATTTCCTAATACATGTCTATAAATTCCCTTATGGTGGTCTTGATTTCTTCTTTAACTGATGACTTTTTTTGCCTTTGTGGTTTTAATATGATTTTCAGGAACCAACCTCCACTGCTTCCTTTTCTGTCTTACCCTTATTCAGCTATGCTAGGCTGCCTCCTGCCCCAGGACAAAGTCACTACCCACCTCAACTCCCCAGTCAAAAGCAGCCCCTTCCCCACCAGTTTTTTAAAGTTTTCCTTGGAGTTAATCTTAGTGACAGCTGCCAGGATCCATTCTAGTGCAGCATTTTGGTCAGAATTAGAATCAGAAGCCCTTTACAAACCTCTTCCCACTACTCTCCCTGAAGCTGGGTATACTATTCCTGAGAAGGTTCTGAGATGACACCTCTGAGATGACCTTTCTAGGGAGAATCCTAGGAGTCACCTAGCTTTCATATCTCTGAGTCAGCGCCCAAAACACCAGTGCCCACAGGATGTTGGAGCAGACAAGAGGGAAGACATTTGTAATTTGAAGTAATGAGCCAGACATGCAGGATGTCATAGGGTTCTCTTGGAGTTCTAGGGAAAATCCTGCTAGTTGTTCTAGGACCACTGTATTTAGGGATATTGAATTCTGCAATACTTCACTTATCTGGTATGAAGGGTTATCCCCTTAAACAACATTTCCAGACAATTGGAGCCAACCTTTAAGCACCAAAAATTTTACGTTAATTATTTTGATGGAATGCTTTCAAAATCACATTTCACACCACTTTGAATATATGATTCTCTATGCCTCCTTGAACTGATTCTATTGAACATAGTTTGACCTTTTCTTGAAAATGCAGGGGCTATCCCAGTGATTCCCTCAGCACTAATATCCACTTCATTGTTTGAATCTTGAATTCTTATTTAGCTTAACAAACATTTTAGAACTATTCTTATGTCCTGGATAGTGGTTGGTGCTCTCTCTTTTTCTCAATAATTTTTTTCTCTTTTATCTGCTGTTAGGCAGTGGTATACTTGCATTTAGAAGCTCTTCCCCATTTATATTTATATATATTTTTTTAATGTCAAAGGGGTAATGTGCTGACATTGCAACAAGGTTTGAGGGAGGAACATTGCACACAACAGCATGAAAACACAACCATCATGTTTATGAACCACAGAAGGATCTCCCCATTTCTAATCTACTGATGCTGCTGAGGAACAAGATGCATTAAGCTAATTCAAAGTGTTAATGGGAAAAAGGAGTAAGTATGAGATTTGCCGTATCTCTTTTAGGTGATATGATTCTTGTTTCCGATTGCTACTAGGCCATTGACTTCTAATACTGAAAAGTTGATATTAGTAATTGCCTTTGAACAAGGAAGTCATAACATTAGAAATGAGAAAAGTAGTCATTGATAACACTAGTTTGTTGACTTGACTCTGTGTGTGTGTGTGTGTGTGTGTGTGTGTGTGTGTGTGTGTGTCCAGGTTCTCCTTGTCTAGACTTTACTATCTGCCAGTAGGGCTCAGTAGAACGCCCAGTTTTCCAGATAGATAACTCAAAGGTATTTACTTACTTTTCACAGGACCATATTCCTTTCTTTAGGAGAGAATTATCCTGGGAGAAGAAGGCACATTGATAAATAAGCAATTTCTGGAAGGTATCACCACTGTCAAATAATATTCAGTGAGTCATTAGTTCAATCTTATATTTAGATAATGTTATAATTTTTTTTTCATATGTATAAAGAGATGAAATTTTCAAAGATAATTGTATATATGTCTATGTATAAAATGTATAACCTTTTTATATACTGATAGGAATAAAGGAAGACATAGAAAAGTAAAGTCTGTGGCCCAAGGTCAAACAGCTAGTAAGTGACAGGGCCAGGCCTGAAACCTGGGTTTCTGATTCTGGACTTAAGTGCCCATTTACCTTCTACTTAGCCAGTAATCCTTAGAGAAGTTTACAGGCTATGAAAACCATACAAACTTATTCTAAGGGATACATTTTAAACGCTACAAAAATGCAAATGTGAGGATATATCCTGGATTTCTGTGGTATCTCTTGTCTCGAATATTTTCTTAGTTTTTTTCATTTTTCTTTTAATTTTCTTGTGAAATAAAAAGGAAGGAGGAATCAATGATCATTTAAAATGGTGGAAATGAGGCTCACAGATTAGAGTTAGAAAAAAGCTTTCAGGGTTACAAATTTGGTTCTATAGCTTGAGTGAGATTAAGTGGCATGCCAGAGGTTGCTCAGGCAGCCTCTCTATAAAGATTGTTCAAGCATCATAGGTCATGGAACCACCATGGGACTAACAACCTTGGTAATGACAACTCTGTTGTTTTCTCTGAGAGATGGTCAGAGGGAATACTTTGATGGACCACTGGGGATAGGTGGTGGAGCACATCCAGGAGCATGCCTAGCTTGGTTCTAGAGAGGTTAATTTCAGGGGTTTTGTTTGCTGAGTGGAATATGCAAGCTTAGGGTCAGAATAACTTGTTCAGAACAAAGGGGGCAATGGCAACTGTGAACATTGTCTAACATATTGGGTTGTCGGAAAAGTCATGACACATTATCCAAACATTTGGATGACTCCAATGACAATGGTCAATTATTGATACTGAATTTTAAGGAAGAGATGACTTCTCTTTGCTGAGATTATGAAGACTGTATATCCCAACAGCATAAAAATTCTGGTGAATGTCAACCTTGGCTCTAAAGTTAAATGAAAATTACAAAATTAATGTCAGCTCAAAAGTTTATCTTTTAGCCCTATGTACTTGCTTCTACAAGATGCCACGTAGGCGAAGAGGCTTGGCACTCCACATCCAATTCTATTTCCTTCAGCCCTTTGCATATATTCTGGTGATTTCATGATGTTAAATGTGAATAGAAACCGGAGCTGTATCAGAAAGAAGCAATGACTTCCTATGTTTTAATTCACAGGCCAACTCTGGTTAGATGGTGATTGATGCCTGGTGCTCTGTGCTGTGAAAGATTCAAGGCCATGTTGGGATCATCAGGAAAGATACTGTGATTTTGGGAGATGGGAGGGTGAGATGTGTATGTACCATGTGTTGGCATCCTCTCAATAGAGTGTGTTCTCAGTTAATGTTCCTTCTTGCTTCCGTTCTGAGCTGTCTTAGGTCTTAAGCTAGTCGCTTTGAGAACGTGTCATTTGCATGCCTGTATGAGAGAAAAGGAAATTGCATCCTCTTGGTTTGTTTAAGTTTGGAATGCTTTGGAATTATATCTGGTACTCTTCTTGGAAAATGCACGTGGGAAGACTGGTATATATTTGGTGGCTTGTAGTACGTAGGAAACTCCTGTGAAAGGCAGGACACTGAGAGAAGCTGAAGATGGAATGAAGTGCTTACCTTATTATTTTGGCTGTTATACGCTTCTCTTGCAGAGTTCATGCTCAAGACTTTTGATCTGGGGAAAAGAACCAAAACAGAGATTGAATAAAGTACACTCAAATATTCATACTGTGTGATGGTTATTTAAAAACAGTTTTGTATTCTAAAGTTATACCATCTGCTATGATAGTCAGGGACTACCTTGAAATATTTACATTTAAATTCATTAAAATACAAAAAAAAATCAGCTCCTTAATTACACTAGCTGTATTTCAAGTACTCAGTAGGTAGCTAGTGGCTACCGATTGGATAGCACAGGAAGTTCTATTAGGCAGCCCTGTTCTAGAATCTTATCTCATTAGTCAAACCATACTGAGGAGGAATTTGGGGAGACTTGAAGGTATCCTTTAGAGGGAGGATCTCTGAGTCCTGGCACCCTTGCCCCCAGACCACAGTGTGTACTTGGCCTATTTGGAGGTTGTATGCAGTTTGGGTCTCTTTCTCTTAATCCCAAGATTCCAAAGTATTTAATAAATAGGAATGCTTCTTGACTGAATTAAGATTAAAGTTATAAAGAGGGTCAAGAAATGGAAGTGAGGTTTTTGGTTTCTCACCATTTAGACTCCTATTTATCATTTCTAATTTTTAATATTCGTAGTTCAATATAGCAAACAGTCTGAGTTTCATACTATGCTAGCATTCATGTGTGTCTAGAGACTAGTTTCATTCCTAGTCCACATAGTTCACTTTTTACATGTTTGGGGGAGGTAAGGATGGTATGAAGTTTTAAGGCCTTTTCCGTGACATATAAAAAATGTCCACCTATCAATGTGCCCAAGCAATAACACTTTTTAAAGCACATGTTCCTGACCTTAACATAAACTTGAATAATTGACAATGTGATAAACTTATGAAGGGGGATGTGTTTCTCAATTCTTTTAAGAAGGATGGGAGAAGGACCTGCATTTTAAAGTTGCTGTGGTTTAGTGGGGGTAGACCAGCTCCCTAAAAGAGGAGAATGATATGTGGTATTGGGGCTCCCTCAAGTCCACATAGGAATTGGTCAGAGAAATGTTCGCTCTGACCCAGGCTGAGATGGAGTTACCACTAAAACCAGGCTGTTCCTTTGTTTGCCAAAGCTCACACTTCTCTCTCAAGGAACCGAGTCTCTAATTCTTCTTCTATTTTCCTCAAAGTTTCCTGGTACTTCTTTAAAGAGAAATAAAAGAAACCACAGTTACGAATGAGAAGCTTTATGCTTTCTCTAATCATAATGAGCATGTATCGTTACATTGTAACATGAGTGTTTGGTGTTCCCACCGCCACTTGCCCTCCGTCCTCTCTTAGCCTTCACCCTACCACTGCTGACTCTCATTCCACCTCACCATTGGGCAGGTCGCTGGGGTAATTGGGGTTATAAATAAAAAAAAAGTGCTCATGATTAGTTTAACAGCACAGAGGTTGGAAGACCAGGGCAGTAATAGAATGATATTGGTGGTGGAGTTTCGAAGACCTGAAGGTCCCTTTTAATGCCACCTTGAAGAGTTATAATTGTTCCAGACAGTATCCTCTGAAAAGCCTGGTTCCCTTTCATCCTGTACCTAACACACCCTTTGCTATCCCTTTCCTTAGAAGCTGTACCTTTATGCAGAGGGCCTGATCTTCACAGAGCTGGGCCACAAAGGCAAAGTCCTCCATTACCTGAGAACCCAGAATTCAGTCTTAAATTTCTCTCAGTAAATTGCTATAAGGAAATAGATAAATTGTTTTCTCCTTTGTCCCAGACCCTGAATGTTGTTTTTAATGATTCTAAATATGTTTTTGCTGTACATATGATCTCATTTCCTTTTTTGAGGATGAATGAGTATTTTATAGGTTCAAATGGAATTACTTGGGAACAGTTGGGAAGAATAGATATGAATTTGTTGAAGATATAGGTTATGGAATGTACCCTGTGAAAATGTTAAAGAGGAGGTAACCGAGGGGACTGCGTGCATGCGCCTTTTCTTCATCCCCTCCTTGGCCCCATAATGGTCAGGACCTGGAGCCTTGTTATAACTCGATCATTTCGGGAATATATTAGATTGTCTGACCGAGGATCAAGTTTCCCTTCCTTTGGGAGAAGTACCATCGAAGTTACTGCCTGACCTTGGTCAGTTCCTTCTCTTGGTCAGCACAGGAAGCTTCCAGCTGTTGTAACTTTACCTGTAGAAAGGAAAGGAGACCGGTAACTCAGCAAGGTGGAAAGCATACAGGATTTCATTCTGAAGTGCTCTGTCAAAGGTTACATCACAGGTGATTGGAGTACATCAGGTGCAATTTTCTATGTCTTTTTGATGGAGGAGTAAAACCACCATCCAGCATTCTTTGCAGCTGCCTGGTCAACCTGCTTTTCTACTTTTGACCCCTCAGCATCCATCGTTGCTTCCTTCACCCCTAAACTTCAATTCTTAGCTTCCTTCTTTCTCAGCTATTTCTCTCAGAAAAAAATATCAATCTTGAAAAACTTCACTCTTCCTTTTCCTTTTATATAGTCATTGCTCACTCCCTTTTCCTTCCATGTATTCCTCATTCCCTCTTTTCCTTCCTTAAATATTTGATGAAAGCCTATTCTATACTGGCCACTATGCTGGAGTGACAAGAAGGGGCAGTGGGAGTACTGAGGAGACAGTGGTAACAGGATTGATAGGCTCTCTCCCTCACAGAACTGACTTTCTAGCTGGGGGACAAAACAAATAAGTCAACATGATAATAATGATAAGTGCTCTGAAGGAAACGAAAACAGAATAATGTAATAAGAGTGAGTGACGGTGTAAGAGCTATTATTGCCCAAGGTCCCTCTGATTAGATTATATTTGAGCTGAGTCCTAAGTGATAGATACGAGACAAATGGGGGATTTGGAAGAAATGTGTCCCATGTAGAAGTTACAGCAAGGGCCAAGACGGTGAAGTAGCACATATTTGGTGGGTATGGAAAAGTTAGTGGCTGGAGCAGAGGGAAGACTGATAAGAAGGAGATGAGGTGGGGAGTGGTGGACACGGATGAGAGTATGTCGGGCATTATAGCTTCTAGAAGGAGTTTGGTTCTTTATTCTAATTGCAGTAAGAAGCCAGGAGAGAGCTTGCAGAAGTGGTCACACTCTGATTTGTGTTTTTAGAGAAGACTTTTCTGCGTGTGGAGAGTTGATTGTGTAGGAATAAGAGTAGAAGCACGATGACTAGTTGGGAGGCTACTTCCGCATCCAGGTGAAAGCTGATGATGGCTTGCAAAAGGGTGGTGTTAATAATAGTCGTAGATAGAGAGGAATGGATGCATTTGGGGTATATTCTCTAGGTAGGGCAGACATGACTGCATCTTCCCTGCCTTCCATTTTTAGCTCTATTTTCCACTTTCATCTAGGTACCATTATTTCACATCTGGATTCTTCTCACAGTTTCTTTCTTCTCCAGTCAACTGCATCCCGGGCCAGACAGCCAAATGTGCTAAGGGCTATATATTTTCAAGACAATGTCTGAGTCATAGCCAGACTTAAAGTGTCTCCACTAGATTCTGGTGAGACTATTGTCAGGAAGACTTTTTCTGGGCAGAACAAGGAAGAAAATCAATCTCTTGACTGTTGTAGTTATATGGCAAAGATAGTCAAGGAGCTTCATAATCCTTTCTAGTCTTAGCTCCAATTTCTTTCTCATACACAAGAAGGCTCCAGATTTCTTTCTTTTCAGCTAAGTTTCCCTGATGAGCATTGCCAAGCAAGCTTACTTGGTGGCTTTGGACTCTCTGTATTTTTTTGTGACCATCGACACTAACTTGGCCAACAGAAGAGAAGGGAGTAATTCTCTGTTCTTTCATTTTCTATTTCTATTTTTAGTGTGTCCATATCTTCAGAGGCTTCATACACACAGTATGGGCTCAAGTGTGGGTTTAAAAAGCTAAAGAGAAATTAAGGCAAGGATAAAGACATAATTCTACAGAAAGTGTCAAGAATTTTATCTGCTCTCTGAATTAAATAAATAAGTCTCAAATTCTTACATCTTTTCATCGGATGGGTTGTGGTTATACCCAGGCTCTTAGCTCTGGAACCAAGTTAGAGAAATGCTAAGCATTGTGTGATGTGCTCAGCAGGAAGAGGTCACTAAATATTCGAGTGACCAACTGAATGAGTTCTTTTCTGGATTGGAATCAATGCCAGGGTATGTAAACTGTCTAGCACACAGGAGATTTATGAATCCTAGCTCTGCCTCTGTGAATGCATATATATACCTCAGCCAGACTTTTAACTAATCACTTGAAAATTATCTGACTTTCCAAGGTTTTAATTCCCCCCACCCCCCCACACACAAAAAAGCAAAGAATATCTTACATATACAGTTTCATTCAGTTTTCAAACTTAGGCTGGGAGAAACTGAATAAATTGCCCAACATCATACACCCTATTAGTACTGGGGCCAGGATTTAGATGAGGGACTTCAACTGCCTCCAGTGTTATATATGCTTTTGTGCATTCATGTTCTGCTTTTCCTGATGGAAGAGAGAACAAAATATATGTCTTAAGAGTGAAATTCCTTACTAAATGCCGAGGTGAAATCAGCAGCCAGCGGCCCAGGCTTAAGCCTGACGTGGGCTAAAATTATAAAGAATTTATTCCAACTTTGACAGTTGTTTCCATGTGAAGGCTTGTTTCCTGGTCACACACTTCAAACCCATTCAAAATTGTTCTTTGTTTACCTTTGACTCTTCTGGGGTTCCCTTTAGGTTGCCTGGTTCACACTTGGTTGTCTTAAATGATTTCCTTGTAAGCTATGGTTTCAAGTAAAAAAAATATTTCAAATAAAAATACATACATCTAATTAAAAAATACAGAAGACAAAGACGTTCTCTGGTGTGTGGGGTCCAGTAACTTGGCCTTGATAAAGCTGCTGGGAAACGGTCCTTTGGTGAATACTTGGTGCCCTTGGAAATGTCTTTATTCTACCTCCATCTTTTTCTCACTAATCTTGGCCACCAAAGCTAGAGTCCACTCAAGACAAGAGTACTTCCCTGAACCCCTAATCCCTGTGGATCACCCAGGGCTGCAGGCATGAGTCAGAAAGTGGGGTGATCATGGGAAGCCCACTGTATTCTGAGTAGGAGCTGAGGTAGAGGGAATGCCTGGCTAAGGAAAAGGGAATTCTTGTATTTTTTAAAAGTCTCTGTTGAAAGTAAGATTAACCTCTCACCACAAAGGTTCCACCCAGTCACTTCAACAGAGTGTCTGCTGGCATCCATTTTCTTGTGATAGAATGAAGGACCTACAGGATCATTGAATACCCTGAATATCCCACCTTACTGCTTTCACCTGATGCTTCCAGGGAGAATCCACGGTGTTTAGGTCATGAGACTCAGCACAGGAAAGTGAGTGGCGCAGGTGGAGCCCTCACCCCCAGCACAGACTTCTCTGCCATGTCGGTTCCTCTGTAATCATTTGCCCTCCCTTGCCTCTTTGTTGACCTGGGATGCTGTGGTGATCCTGGGGAACACAAAAGACCTGTCCTACCTTTTTCTGCAGTTCTGCTATACTGTGGACCAGAGCCTCATTCTTCCTTTCCTGGGGAGAGAAAGAAGCAGCGTGTAGGTGTGCAGATTAAATCTGCACACCACCATCATCTTGACTCAGTTGATTGTTCTCCATATCATACCATAGCCCAGTGATATTTTCCTGCAGTAACTCTACATAGTAAAGGACCTGTGATTTGATCTCAATATATACACACCAACTTATCAGGGGTAGAGATGCCCCCAGGCAGAGCTTCCCAATATTAAATATTACCAGAGAAATCCTGCCCTCTACACATGCCCTTCCATGCATGGACCCCTCCTGCCATGACTTTCGAGTTGACTCTTCTTTGTACGTAAAACGGGGGAGACTAGCTTATCTGACAGCAGATGAGGGACAGGATGAGGAATAAAACCTATCAAATGGCTCTTCGCAGCTTCTTGCTTACAAGCCTGGCTGTGTCTTCCTCCAGCTCCTGCAAGGCGTTTTCCCTTTGCAGCATGGCGCAGTTCTCCTCCCACTCCTCATCTTCTGCCGAGTCTCTGGTCTGAGTGATCTCAACCTCCAGCCTGGATGACACAAACACACACTGTGAGGAACTGGCACTTCTGGAACTGATAAAACACATGTCAGTGTGAAGGGTACCTCACTGACCACAGATGCAGATCTCAAGTTAAAAACCTTTCTTTCCTGGATCCTTAGAATCACTTTAAAGGCAAGGAAAATAAGATTCCTTTGCTTCCCAAGTCAAACACCCAGTGTTCTTTCAACTCAGGTAAATGTCATCCGTCTTCTGAAACTTGCTGTATTTCAGGGTTTGAGCCACAGACAAATGCCAAAGAATGAAGAAGAAAGTTTTTGCTATACAAGATGTAGGTCTCTAAAGCTAGCGGGAAAATTCAGTTTTGTCTCGTCCCTTCTACATCTTTTTTTTTGGATTGGTGCCTTCCCTCATGAAACCCCAGCACTCACCTCTGAATATCATCTTCTTTCTTGTGGATTTTGAGAAGGAGTTCCTGGTTTGCTTCATCTATTCTCTGCATATCCTTTTCAAGGTCCATGTTCAAGCTGTTAATGTTCCTCTTTGACTGGACCAATCTAAAGATGTCCACTTTCTCTGACCTATAGACTCAGACCCCAAATGAACAAGGGCAAGTTATCTTAAGATCAATAAACTTTGGGCCAAAAGGCATATCTAGAAGACATATAATTCATTAACCTGACTATTTCTGGTTAGTACTCCTTTCCTTTTTCATTCATAGGAAATCATATATATATATATATATATATATATATATATATGTATGTATATATAAAAGGTTTTATTGGGGAATTGGGGGAGGGAACAGCATTGGGGAATCGGGGAAGAGGAACAGACAAGTTGCTGTCCTTTTGTTCTTGTCTAGTTGTGGAGGACGTCGCTTCACTGGCCCACATTGGTATTATTATCATTGCGCTCTTCCCGGGTGAGGCAGTTGCTCATTGGCCATTGTATGGCTGCTCATGGCAGCTCACGCCCAATCACACTGGCTGCCAGCTACTCACAGTAGCTCACGGCAGCCCACTGCAGCCCCACTGCAGCCTACACCATCACTGGTGACTCACAGGAAATTATATTTCTTAATCACGCGCTACAATTTCTTTCAATTATTCTTAACTCACTCAGCAAGGGGAGTTTTTCCTATGCTTTCTCAACCAGAGTGCTCAGTTTAATAGTGTACTTCCACTCTGGTTCCAGGAGAAGCTTTGTTTCCTTAAATGCCTCTTGCATTGAAGAGAATGGTTTCTCAAATTGTTCACAAAATCTGCTCATGCAATACACTTTTATTGAGTACTTTATCCAGACAGCTGGCATCTCTTATGGTTGGGTATGGCTTTATGCAGAGCCACAAGAAGTTTCGACCAGTAGCTAGGGTCTTAGTCTTTCCCTCTCTCCTCTAATCTCAAAACTCCTCCATTGCCTGCTACAAAGCATGAGAACTTACCATGGGGACCAGTCCATTGAGCACACTCAAACATGATGCCAGCATTCAACTTTCAAGAATACAAACAGAAAAAGAATGGTAACACTGCTAGAGTAGTCTAGAAAGGACCCCTGGCACATGGGAATCTCTCATTAAACTTTTTCTTGTGTGTCAATGTGATTGGTTTGTCTTTGAAATGATTAGCCAGGAATAAAGTAGTGAGGTAGAGGGACTTTTGTGATGAGTAGAAATGAGGGATGATTTTGGAAAAGAAAGTCCTACCTTGGAAGGGCTGGCATGGATGGAGGATTTACAAAACCTCCCAATTCAGGAGGGCATGGCGTGCTTGGGGTGGAGTGCAGTGGGGGATGGATAGATGGGAGTAGAAGGAGAGAAGGAGACTAGAAGATGGAGAAAGCATTAATAGCAGTTCTGCTTCATACCTTCGTCCTTGAACGTGGCTCTGCATAATCATGATTACTTACTCATCATCCAGCTGATTTTCTTTGTGTTCTTCCATTGTAGCGTCCCTAAAAACAACAGCAGAGATGTATCTCATGAATTGGGGAAATGAGTCCATTTATGAAAAACAGTAACTAGCTAAGAGTCCTAAAATATAGGAACAAAATTAACTGGCTTTCTCCCTCCAACTCTCATATTTTGGCCATGACAGAAACCCAGCCTTTTGATTCTTCTGCCCATGATCCAATTATGCCTCAGGAAAGATATAGTGCTGGAAAATTCGATATAGGTCCTGCTAGCACATATATTCAGAGACAGTGTACCAACCCAAAACCCTTTTGAAATTTATACACAGCAGTAAGAATCAATAGAGATTATCAATTGTTCTTAAGTCCGTTTTTTTTCTGTAGGCTCAGCTGCTTTCTTTAGGGCGCCATGCGCATGTGTGTAGGTACATAACTGCCTGAAAAGTAATCCGTTTTCTATCCTGGCCTCTGCAAGGACCTCCAGATATTATACTAAGATTTTTCGTATTAAATAGGGCTCAGCAAAACCAGGCAAAAGCAAATAATTTGGCTTGTCCTGCCCGTTAGCTTCTGCTTTTTCTCTATTTCTTCGAGAAACTCTACCTCCCTTCTGATGTGTATGGTCTTCCCGATTCTGCCCTAGTCAATTAGCTTCTGAAGAGTCTAATCTTTCCCCACTGGAACCATCCAATAGAATCTCAGAGGCTTCCAAGCAGTCATGACTCTGCTGTTGACATTGGACGGGTGGGGCAGCATGTCACAGTGGGATGGGCGGCAACAGTTCTCATCCCGGGTGCAGAGTTCAAAGCTTAGATGAGTATGTGTGTCACGTGGCCTGATTTTTTCTTTGGTAGCAGTAGGTTTAATGAATCTGGTTTCTGGGCGGTGTAAAGGGGTAGCCCCTTTCTTCTCTTTCTCTGTCAGCTTGAGCTGCCTCCCTGCCCAAGTGTGACTAATGTGGGAACTTTGGGTCCTAAGGCCAGCAGTCTAATCCCATCGTGTAGCCAACTAACTACTCATTCATTCAACAAACACT
>NW_017731743.1:199249-200722 GCF_001890085.2 Hipposideros armiger | reverse complement strand
GTGTATGTGCACTTTGGCCAGATTCTGCATCATGGGTAAGCGTGTGTGTGTGTGTGTGTGTGTGTGTGTGTGTGTGTGTGTGTGTGTGTGTGTGAATCATGTTAACCTGGGAAGTTTCGGATCTCGACTTAATAAGGACCGCATTGGGTTGATTTGTGGGCTAGGGTGACTTCTTAACACACTGTAGTTTCTAACAAACTATTTGTAAAATTAATGGCCTCTGATGACCCCCATTACCATCTCCCTTCTTCCTGAAAGAAGGCATTTCATTGCTTTATGAAGCTGTACACAGAAGAGTAATTAAGTAACAATTCAGGCCAATGGCCTCTCCCAGGAATTAATGGTAGGGAGAGTTCATTAACCCTAGCAGGTTATAGCTTCTCCAGGAAATGCCCTGGACCAAGGTTATCGTAGCTATTAATGGATTGGATAGGAACTTTCACTGGGATAAAAATAATGCTCTCTGTCCTTCCTCGGGAGCGTTTCTCCTTGAGGGGCTACCAAAGGCAAGCCCGAAGGAGCAGCAGAACCCCAAGGTTGGAGTCTTGTGCAGGATGAGGACAACAGATTGCTGTTAGTGAGAATCGCTAAATCAAGGTAAAAACAGGGCCTTAGAGACAAATTAAGGTCCTTGATATAAGCCCTCAGCTATTCAGGAGGTGACTTGATGAACACCCAGTGCAGCTTTAGAGCAGCTGTTTTTACCTTGTTAACTTTTCCGTGCCCTGCCCTGCCCTGCCCTGCCCTGCACAGAGTCGCTGAGAGCTGTCCGATTCTGCGGTGTTGCTGCCAGGAATGCAGTGGCCTTTGTGTGGAAGTCTGTTGTGAAAACGCCCTCTTTTTGCAGTCTGGGCGTTCAGGCTGTTGGCTGGGCCTTTGCCCATTTGCTGTGAGGGGCCTGGCCAGGTACGTGAGCCCTGAATGGATGTGCCTGGGCCCTGGCCTTCCTGCTGCCTCTCAGGGATGGAGAGCTATTTATCTGCTCACCTCTCTTGCCTGCATGTCACTTTGGCAAGTTTTTCTTGGATATTTTTGTAAATGAGCCCGGTTTTGAGGCTCATATGCCGGCAAAGCTCTAGAACCTCATTTTAGATCACTGTTATTTTGACTACAGAATCAATTACGTTATTTTCCTTATATCCTTACTTATTTTTGGTGACTATTTATATATAGTGTTTAGGCTTATAAACTCTCTTTGAATTTCCTTTCAGAATACTTCTCAGAACAGCTTTCTCAAAAGCAAAAAATTCAACTAAACTGAAAGGAGAAGGAGTGAGAGAATGTACCAGAGTTAATATTACCATCATTTAGGGCCAGCCGAGTGGCGTGTTGGTTAAAAGCTGGCTTGGGACGCCAGAGGGCCCCGGTTCAGATCCCGCATATGAGGGCCAGTGACACTGCCCTCCACAGCTAAGATGCTGAAAAACAGCTCAACCTGGAGCTGGGCTGCTGTGAGTCACTGGTGATGGCATA
>NW_017731743.1:181300-199113 GCF_001890085.2 Hipposideros armiger | reverse complement strand
AGAACAAAACGACAGCAACTTGTCTGTTCCCCTTCCCCAATCCCCCAGCACTGTTCCCATCCCCCCAATTCCCCAATAAAAATCTTTAAAAAACATTATATATATATATATATATATATATATATATATATTACCATCATTTAATATCCAATAAACTATGATAGTTTGGACCGGCAAAAAAATTAATGTATTTCTTTTAAAAGTAAATAAATATCTAAAAAAAGAAAGTTGATCTAGGATCTAACCTTAGCAAAGACCCTGTATTTTTCCAAGTTTCTTCTATTTTATTTTTGTTTATGAACAACCATCTTTTTACAGTTATCATAGAATAGATTGTGTTTTGCCTTTTCACTTAATTTTTTATACCCATTTTCCAAGTTCCTACATACTCTCTATAATTATTATTTCAATCACTGCATACAATTCTGCTGAGTTGATTATAGTCATAACTTGGTTCACCATACCCTTCTCACCATACTATTTATCTGTTTAAGTATCTGTCTCCTCTTGAGGGCCAGGAGAGTGCCTGGAGTAATTTTCCAGGGCTACCACAGCAAAGTACTACAGACTGGGTGGCTTAAACCCCAGGAGTTCATTGTTTCACAGTTCTAGAGGCTGTGAGCAGGTGTCAGCAGGTTGTTTCTCCAAGGTCTCTTTCCTTGGCTTACAGATGGCTGTGTTTTCACTGTGTCCTCACATTGCCATTCCTCTGTGTGTGTCTATGTCCTAATCTCCTCTTCTTAGAAGGACACCAGTCATTCAGGATTACGGTCTACTCTATTGACCTCATTTAAAATTAATTACCTCTTTAAAGACCCTAGCTCCAAATACAGTCACATTCTGAGGTACTGGAGATTAGGACTTTAGCATATGAATTTTGGGGGACATGACTCAATTTCCATGATGTATTCAGCACATGTTTAACTGACCAAATTTATGAACATTCAGGTTGTTTTCTCAGCTTCCCCCTAAATAAAAGCACTTCGAAGAATATATTTGTATAGTTGTTATATTTTTTAGGTATAACCAAAATATGCACTTATAGAGTTTTTGTGTTTTGAATGTCTACTAGCATACCAGTTAACTGCTTTTTATTTTACAGATGAGGAAGATAAGCATGAGAGAGATTAAACGTCTTGCTAGGATTAAAAAAAAGATTTAAAAAAATCTCCTATACCTGAGACCACATCCCTCAACATTTTCTGATTTATTCTTTTGTTAACTTGGGAAAGTGCAATAGGAAGAGAGAATTCCCTCAACTGTAACACGAAGCTGATATTACAGCACAGTTAGTGTACCTCACATATTAGTGACATAATTTTTGTTTTTAATGAGATCATTTCTTCTGAAGTAACTGATGCTTGACTTCTACTTTAATCACCCTTTGCTTTATTTTAAATTTGCTTTTTTTAGATTTAATTTTTAAAATTTGCAATTAGAAACTGATCATTAAATGGGGAATTCCTATAAAGGATGACTATAGGCCCTGCAAGCAAACATTTATAAAAATATACACTGAAATTTGGTGTAGTTTTAGACTTCTTTCTCAATTCCTTTGTGTTCTTTTGTGGTATATAGGAAAAAGAAAGAGTCCTCTAAATTTGCCTATTAGTCTCATTGGTAATTTAGAGAAGTCTTACATACATTGAGATTTGGGAATTGTTTTTTGTTTAACAGAAGTAATATTATGCTAGAATATTCATACTATAAATGACTTATAAGTGGTTTAACTTTGGCTAAATACAGTCATACACCACTTAATGACAAGGATATGTTCTGAGAAATGCATGGCAGACGATTTTGTCATTGTGAAAACACCATAGAGTGTCTCATACAAACCTAGATGGTATAGCTCTCTACCGTAATTGTATGTGCTATACTTTTATACAACTGGCAGTGCAGTAGGTTTATTTATACCAACATCACCACAAACACATTAGTATGCACTGTGCCATGATATTATGATGGCTATGACATCACTAGGTGATAAGAGTTTTTCAGCTCCATTATAATGTTATGGGACCACTGTCGTATATAGAGTCCATTGTTGACCAAAACGTTATATGGCTCATGACTGCATTCCATCATTCTTCACTTATTTAGCAAACAGTTTTATGAGCACCCAATAGTTACTGATCTAGGTAATGAAATGACCCAAAGATGATTAAAGTACTAAGTTTCATAAGGCACTACCATGTGACAAATGTTATAGTGTAGGCAAGTAGGAAGTGCTTAGGAATACAAAGGGGAACGTATAACTTTATGATTTAGGGAAGCTTCAAAGGGGAGGTGTCTTTTGGGTTGAATTGAGTCCTCTGTCAGGAGAGTAACTTTACAGAAAACGGGAAAGGATAGATATATTAAGAGGAGGTAACAACAGGTTCAAAGGCACAGTATGCTCATGCTCAGGGGTAAAAAATTCAGTCGTTTCTGTCTAGAGTAGCAAGTCTCAATGTGTGTTACATGAACAATTGATGGTATAACAGATGGTTTAGGGTGGGAAGCAGAGGTAGCATTTTAAATTTTAAAAATGAACTTTAATAGCAATAGTTAAATATTCAGTAGAACTACCAGCAGTACATTAAAACTTGATTTAAAGAGATTGCTTGGAATGAGAATAAATTTGAGTAAAATCAGTACTTGGTTTGTAGAAAAATATGGAGTAGGCAATTATTTTGGAGGAACGTGACTGTGAGAGTGGTATGTGAGCAACTGAACTGTAGGAACCAGGGCTCTAAGACCATAGGTGGCATGGTTGGGGAAGGACAGCTGGGTCAGCTGAGGAGCACTGCATACATGTGCTCAAGACTTCGGGTTTCACCTTGAAGCAACTCCAAGATGTGCTGGAGACTCTTTAAGTAAAAGAGTGACATGGTCACTATATTTGAGAAAGATAATTCTGGGCCAGTGAAGGGTAGATGGAAGCAAGAGGTCCCCAGTGCTCATTTATACTGCGCATTCCAATCAGATGTCTCAGGGGGGACAGATTACCTTGTTTCCATTTGGGACAGAAGTTCAAATTTTTGTCATGTATTTTTTCCTATTGGAAATCAAATATTGAAGTTTTTTTCCCCCTTCATATTACTTATTCTCTGTTTGGTTTCTAAAGGCAATATTAAATCTTTACGGTGAACAATGTCCACCAAACTTGTATGAAAGAATTTTTATCCCTAACTCCTCCACCTTGACCTATGTAACCATGGCCTTGAACTACTGTAGTCCACAAATTATTGTTTTCATTGGGGCTAATTTTTCCCCCAAATGGAAATTTGGCAATCCCACTGACATTTTCCGGTTGCTTTCAGTCGTGAAACAATGTTCCAGTTCAGAAATCAAAGGATCCAGTACCATGTCATAATCAAAACTCTAAGCTTGGTGTAGAGTTGAGGTTTCTGTCCTCTGACAGCTGAGGCCGACTGCTGGGTGGAAAGGCTGCAGCTGGGAAGGGTCTTAGTTGACATCTGTTTCCACATGGAGCACATCTAGCCCTCCTCCTCACCAAGCTGGCCACACCTTCAGACACCTACTTGGTAGGAGAGGAAGGGGGGACTTTAAAGGCTTTTCTTGCCAGACACTGCTGTGCCCTGGCACCCTGTACCTAGGGCCCAGTTGGCGTTTAGACCTGATTGTTTTGGGGGTGTTCTTATTAAGTTTGTGGAGGTTGCCCAATCACTATCACGATGTACCTGGAATCTCTAGCTCCAACCTGGGTGATTGCATGTCTAATCCAGCTGTTCACTTGCTTTTCCCTCAGCCACTAAAACTTGTGTCATTTTGCCAGCTTCTCTCTGCTGGTCTCTGGCCCTCCCATGTGGCCAGGACTGGGATGTCATTTGCTGAACTCAGTGCAAAATGAAAACATAGGACCCCTTGCTTAAAAATTATTAAGAATTTCAAGCCCATGACAGCAGAACATTAAACCAAGCACAGGTTCTTTCTGCAAGCAGGTTCCTGTGTGACTGCCCAAGTTCCACGTCCATGAAGCTGGCTCTGCTCGTGGCTTTCGTGAATCAGACTTCAGATAATCCTATGCAGGCAGAACACACTCACATTCTCTTTGTTTACACAGGCTCTGGAACACAGACCAATTCTCAGGTGTTTACTCTGCTGTCGAGGCAGTTAGCTAACCTGTATCATATCCTTAGATGTTCTAGATGAGAGTCGGACAGTGGTTCCCATATTTCCTATGCTGTACAGGATTTAAGGTAAGATCTCCTGGTGGGCTCCCTAAAACCCTTCTTTTGTTGTATTCGTTTCCTATTGCTCCTATAAGAAATTACCATAAACTTTGTGGATTAACACAACACAAACTTATTATTATACCGTTCAGGAGGTCAGAAGTCTGACATGGTCCTCACGGGGTAGTGTTGGCAGACCTGAATTCCTTCTGGAAGCTCTAGGAAAGAATCTGTTTCCTGTCTTGTCCTGGGTGTGAAGATGAAAGAGACTCCCAGGGATGAGCACGTGGAGGCCACTGGCCTTGGGAGCAGGGGAGTTCTGTGGCACCTCACCTGGTCGTGGATTGAGACCTGATGTGCTAGGATGAAGAGGCTGGTTGGGTGCATTCACAGTTGTCTGGTACAGAGGTTCCAAGGGCCTGGCTTGGGGTGCTGGTGATGATATGGAGAAACAAAACCTGTGAAATGTTACAAAGAAAGGAGCCACAAAACTTGCAAGGGCACTTGAATCAGATGTTCCCAGACTTTGTGCTCCATGGTTTGGGAGAGTATTGATGTCTTTAACAGCACCAGAGGAGAGGGGAGACGGGCTGGGGCGAAGATGGATGTATCTGAGCATGTGGAATGCATCTGTAGCCCATCCAGGTAGGAGGAAAGAACTTTTAAGAATAAACGAGGAAATGAGTATGAAGCTGAATATTAAATCTGTTTCCTTGCCTTTTCCAGATTTTAACGACCACCTGTATTGAGGCTTATCTCCTCATTCTTCATTTTCCATGCTAGCAGTGTAATATCTTAAACCTCTGATTCTCTGGCCTTTCCTTCCATCATCACATTGCCTTCTCTCACTCTGACCATATTGCCTCCATCTTATAAGGACCCTTATGATTGCCTCTGGCCCTTCTAAACAACCCAGGATAATCTCCCTATTGTCAGATCCTTCATCACATCTGCAAAGACCTTTTGCCATGTGAAGTAATGTATTCATTGGGCATTAGGACATGAACATGTTTGGGGCTTACCTCACTTATCTTGAGGGAGAAGCAGCTTTCTCATCCTTCCCTTTGGAACTCACACCTCACCAGGCTGAGGAGCGGTAGCGTTCCCACCCTCCCCACTGTGGGTGTGAATTCCCAGCACAGCGCCCTGCAGAAATCTCACCAACTTTGGTTCAGCTTTAATTCTAAAAGTAGGTGAGGTGGTTAAGAATCATCTTATACGTTTTGCAGGTAAACTATTTACACTCAAGTCCTTATCTCAAGGTCTGTTGCCAATTCATCTTTTGTCTTCCACTTTCCTGATTTCACTGTTAAAATATTCCAGTAGCAATTGTATGTCCACTTCGGTGCTTACAGAAAATGTTATAGTGGTGGCCAAGTAGGAAAACAATAACATATAATTTTATTTTATATGAGTTTAATGGTTCATTTCCCTCTAATGAAGAGTTAATGTGAAAATTCTGGGAGGTTATTGTTCTCTCCTACTCCCTGCTTTGAGCCCTGATACTTTGCAGTTTTCACATTTATGTGACCTAGAGTAAAATCTTTAAGTGGCATGTCAAAGGGAAGATTTTTTTTTGTTCTTTTGAAAATGTATATTGGAGCAGATAGCTGTGTGTGATGTGTTTGAGTTTCTGCTCCATGGCCAGACAGCTCCAGGATTCAGCTCTGAGCCAGGCTCTCGGATCACTCCCTCAGGGATCATGGGAACCCTAACTCGGGTGGAATCCAGTCAGCTTGCCTTCCTGTTTTCTCTGACTCTGCTCCTGGTCTGGCCTCTGCTCATGCCTCATTTCCGTGACCAGTGATCTCTTTTATTCCTGGCTTTTAGGGTCTGGAACTCGGTTTCAGGGTCACAAGTTTATCTGGAAATGCAGTTCTGGCTAATTCTGCTGTTAGACTGTGTTCTTGTCCGAACCTATGCATGGATCTCTGACTCAAAGTCGGGCCTATCCCGGATGTCACATCTCTCCGAGGTCCTGCCTGCTGGAGTCCCCGTGTTTCTATGGTCTGACTGTTACTCGGCCACGCCCCGGTTACCATTTGTTGAATTTCCTTGGTTCTAAACACGCGCCCTGTCCTCCTCCTTTGTTTATACCAGCTCCCTAGATCTCAAATGCTTCATGGGCAACCATCCTCCCCTTGGCTGCTGAATCAGAATCTTAATAGCAGCCCCTTCTACAAGCTGTATTTCACCCAGGTCTCAGCGGCCTGTCCTCATATGGACTATTCTGCTGTGGATAGAATGCTTGTTATAATAATATTAATGTATAAATAGGGGTATTTATTATGAAAATGAAAAATGAGATTTTAGAATTAGGATGTATTTTGAAAATTTGTGTGCATGGGGTGTTGTTTGGTGACACTTAAACACTTAAAATCATTTCAGGGAGCTTTTTTACAAGAAACAGTGTTCTCAAAGGCTGTTATGCTTCTGTTCAGGAGACAGGGTGATTCCCTTTAAAGCTGATATTTTTCTTCCATTATTCATTGATTTATGTTTGGGTCCTTGTATTATTTAATAGCCCTCTTGTCTGAGAAAATATAAATAAAGATCAAGTTGAATGTTTTCTTAAGCCAATTTTAATTTTGAACAAAAGATCTTTGAGAGGTCAAACTCAAGATAATTTCAGAATTCTAAACAGGTTTTATAACCTCTATTGGCAAGAGATCTGTATTTGCAGAATCCATAAAGCTTTTAAGGTATAGTTGATATTGAAACAATAATGACCCTGGAACAGGATATTTCCTGGAGATTAATGACCAGCTGGGAGGGGTTGATGGCCTGAGGTGTAGTTGAGGGCCATTAACCTCAGACAGTCATTAAAGCCCAGGAAATGTCCTATGTCTAGGTCGTTATTGTTATTATAAATTGAAAATGGAAAAAAGAAACAGGAATACAGATGATCCGAAGGACGACTCGATTTCCAGTGGTTTCAACAGGGAGTGTATTGGGAGAATTTATTCCCTGTCCATTAGCCAACCAATCTCCCTGAATCCTCTGTCACATCGCCCTTCAACTGATGGTCTTTGTGCTGGAAATCCCTGAATTCCCCCAGATACTGGAGTAGAGAGTATAGGTCCCTCTTTGTAGCTACCTTTGCTCAGAGTGACTGGATTAAACAAATAGTAAAAGTGAATTACTTTGCCACTGCTCTTAATTGCATCCTACATTGCCGTCTACTTGCTTCCCATGGGATCAGCTGCTTTCTTCTGTATTTAGCTGCAGTACATTTCCCACAGCTAAATTTCAAGCCCCTGGATATTTTGTCTGCTTGTTTCCCAGGTCTTTGGGGGGTGAAAGTGCATGTTATTTGCTTTGCAGTTGCACTGTCTCTAGTCATGCTAGATATAGCACCCCAGTCCAATTCCTTGCTCAGTTTTCAAAAAGTACTATACATCAGAGGGATTTTTGAATCCCCAATTAATAAGTATTGCTTAGTTTTGAATGTACTAGGTTTCAGTTTTCTATAAGTCCTGTAGCAGCAGATTCACCTTCCTCTCTCTCTCTCTCTTTTTCCCTAAACAATGCAAAAACATTCAAAATGAAGAAGCTATTGCTTAGTGTTTCCAATATCTCTTTAGGGCTTCCTACAAGTAGTTGGGTATGATGTAGTCAGCTTGAATATTCTGAAACAGAACTTGCCAATTTTATTTTATTTGCAGGCTATAGGAAATTTCATGTCAGACAAAAAAAAAAAATTCAAAAAAATCAGAACAGTATGCCCTGAGCATCATATAGCTATGGCTCTACTGTTTCACTTATTCAGTGGTTACAGAAGGTTTAAGCTGTGTGTGCATCAGCTCAAATTCATCACCAGTGAGTGTAAAACAAAAGAAAAACTCACAACATTTGCCTTGATAACACTGGTCAAAACATCAGCTTTGTAGAATAGCATATTAATGTATAATACTAGGCTGCCCGCATTGTTATGGATTTTTATAAATATGCAGTCCATCCTCAAAAGGCTCCTCTTTCTGTAGTAGTACCTTATGATTTTGGTGTAACATTTTGAAAGACCCAGTTAAAATTCATATGCTAAGTTTTTAACCATTGATACCTTAATTTATTACATCTTTTAGATCACAATGAGCCTGGGGATTCAGTATAACCAAAATAATAAGATTAATAAATAATAAAGTATTATGAAAGTATTCTTTTTTCAAATCCTTATCTATATAATTTGTGAAAGCCTTTTTCTTGGCAGGGTCTTCAAAGTAGTTCACATTGTCTTTGATGCTCCTAAAAGTCCTCCTATTCCAGCACACATCCTCATTTTAACAATTATTTATTGAACGTGTGTTTTGTTCCAGTCTGTGCTTGTTGCTGTCTGGCATCCTTTCTTTAGGCTGACTTTTCTTGGTGAGGTGGGTAACTTTTATGCAGGCTGCAGGATTTGTTGTCACCTTAGGGTGGTACAACTCTTGAAATGAATGTCACCCTATGAGGTTGTTAGTGTTACTCTGGTGAAGTGGGGAAGAACTCCCTTTCTACCTGCTACAACATTTTTTTACAATAATCTGATCTTGAGTTTTCAATTTCTTAGTATGCCTGTTGATTTCCTAATTTATTTTAATATAATAATTCACTTCCCCGCCACTTTGATTTCCTATATCACCCCTTCTAGTGGAATTTGGTGCAAGTTATTATGCTAATGGGTTGGAAATGTTATAAGTGATGTTGCCCATGGTGACGTACAAAATCACCCCTTGGCCCTCTATTGCAACAGGCATCTTGATTCTCCCATCAGGGTGAATTCCCTCCATATTTCACACTGCCAAGGAGTTCTGACCTTCTCTCTTTGAATGTTTATGTAATCACAGCCCTACCTCGCCAGTCATTGCTCCTTGATGATGGCCCTGCAATTGTCCTGTCCCAGGTAGTCTAGATGGAAGCCCCCTGGCATGTCTGAATTCTTGCATTGCTAAGGTGGAATAAGGACCCTTTGAAGACACTTACTTCAGAATTTCCTTGGAGCCATTCTGATTGTGCTGCTATAGGGGATACCAAGAGGCATAAATATCCTAAGTGCATAGCCATAATATAATCCAGACAAGGGAGAGAACATCAGATACTGATAACCTGGCTGTTCTCATTCTAAAAGAAGATAAAAGCATGGGAAGATACAACTAAATACTAAATATATTTGTTGAAGAGTTTCAACTCATTTTGGGATAAGCTTCCAAATACTGCTGTTCTTCATTGTACCTAATTTTATGCAGTTAATAACAGGAACCTTAATGATATGTTGGCTAGATTGCAGAATGTTCTAGTCACTTTTAATTAATAGAATAGTCTTGTGCTATTGTTTCAAAATTTTAATTTTAAATTAAATTCAAAGCTCTTTTCCTCCCTTCATTCTCCAAAGAATTGACTTCCCCCTCCTCTATCTTCTGACCAGGAGTTTTTCTATCATGTTCAGGCAATGTAGAAGAGGGACAATGGCCACCGCCTTCTTATTTGATTACCTACGGCGAGGCCAACTTCTCTGCTTGGTTAGCTGTCCTCATTTGTTTGGCTCAGGGTAATTATTAATGCTTTCTGAGTGGCAGGCATGTATTTGCTGGTCCTCTCATGCGATTCTTCTGAATGTCCCCCAAATCCTCTCCTTCCTAATCCGTAGTTCCTGATGTGAGAAATCTGGTTTCATCTTTTCTACCCCCTTAGCCCTTCCAAAAGTTGTCCACCCCAAAACTGAGATCCCTTTTCCTGGTGGTCAGCCTTCTTGGTGAAATCTGAGACGACTGCTTCGCTGGATTTCAGCAACTTTTCTCCTTGTGCGTTAGATAAGTCATTCATCCATGACATGTGAAATAATGGGGCAGATAGCTTAATGGCTGCCTCTTCCCCCAGCCTCACCATGCCTCCCAATTCTCTTTTGCTTGGCTCAGGTAGCCTACGTGGGATGGTCAAACAGATTGCCAACTGGGAAATGAATTGCTTATCTTCCCTTCATGTAGTCACTCCTATTCTTAACATGGATTCCCTTTGCACCCTCTTCTCTTGTTTTATTATAGTAACAAAATAACCTACTATCCTCCTTCATAGAATAGTATTTCTTTAAAAAGCTATTCTCCTCACTACCCTCCAAGTTCTCTTCTTACATTGCCCAGGAAGAGGTGAATGATTTGGTAGTAAGGCTTGTTCTAGACTGATGCCACCGATTAGTAAGTCCTATAGAGATTGTCTATATAGTAGAATATGGGAGTCTTAGCATATTTCAGTCTTCAGCTTTGAACTTGAATACAGTTTGGGGAAGCTGGAAAATTCTCACTTAATATCTTGCTTTAATGTTTTAAAAGAAAAGGAGGAGAATATTAAAATAAAATCACAATTGCTGTTCTTGTCCTAAAAGAATGAAACTGGAGTCAGATAACCAACAAAGAATGGGCATAAGCCAATATGAACCATTTAGAGTAATTTGCTGGCTCAGAGAGGGAGAGGCTTGCCAGGAATCCTAAAGGGAGTCCGGAGGGATGAGACTATTTTCAAGGGCACCTGGTACAATATTAACAGTTAACAGAGAAAACAGAATTTACGTTATGCTCCTGTTGGCTCTGAGTACCTGATCTCCATCCTGAAAACAGCAGACCTGAAAATATGAAGACAGAATCAAATCACAAGGAAGTGGGGGCGGGGTGTGTGTGTGATGAACAGAGAATAGCAATGTACTTCAGGTAAGTTCAGGCCCTGGGATTGTCGGAGAGTGGGCCCTTTTCGGTGCGAAATCCAGGTCCGTGGCACCTCAAGCAAAGAACTGAACAAGATGCTGGAGTAAAGTAGTGAAAAAGTAGTTTATTTGAAGAGATAGTACATTTCAAAGAAGTAGAAGCAGGCCTGAGCAGTAGAGAATGGCTCAAGGGCCCATTATTAGAAGAGAAATTACATTCCAAAGAGTTTGGAGCAGGCCACGTGCAAAGGCGTGGCTCAAAAAGGAAGAAGAGGTCAAAAGGCCAGGGTGTACAAAAAGGGAAAAAGAGAAAAAAGGGTGGTCTTCCCAGGACTTGGAGTTTTTATCCTTATCTAGAATGGGCTGTTCCCCTAAGGGTGTGGGGCCACTTGATTGGCACCTATGATTGATAGGATGTACCTCGGAGGTGAGTGACTGGTCTGATCTAGTTGTACCCGTTTGTTTTCCCACAGGGGTAGATAATTACAATACAAAGGCAAGTTTTGGGTGTAAAGGGGATGTCCCCTTGGTGGTCTGCACTCTGTGGGACCTGCAGGAATGCAGAGACCCAATGCCTGCCTCTAACTGCCTGCCTAGTTTTCCCTTTGAGAAACGTGATCCCCATAAAACCTCTATGGGAAGTTGAGGGACAGGAGGTCTTTTTTTCTGTATCTGCTTCTTGCTGGACAGGGGTATAGAGCTGTCCCTGCCTATTGGGGGATTCACGGAACTCTCACCCTCCTGATCTCAGATGGAAGGAAGGGGTCTCTAGCTCCGCCTGGAAGACCGCGTTGGCTTCCTTGGTTGTGACCAGCAATCTTGTTGGGGTATCCTCTGTATCCCCAAACTCCATGAATGAGAAAAAATAGATTTTAATTAATAAATCTGTTAGCTCTCATGAAGCCTGTTGCTCTTCAGGTGGCATCAGTTGTCTGGGCCCAGAATGGGTTTGGCATTTAGCTTACTGACCTGCATTTGGAAGTCACAGGCTTTCAAGAAGTTATCTGAAGCAGGAGACTTCTATTGTTTAGGCTTCAGAGATTGATTTACAAAGCAATTAAGAAGCAGGGGGATAGAAGAATTCTAGGATTCAGGCTAGGAGTAATCTTTAGTTTAGGATTCACAAACTGATGAGAAGAATAATCAAAGCCAGGGGCTAAGAAACTAAGAAACTAGGGAGGAGACTTAACATTTCTATACTTAATATTTCTATAGGAAAGAAAACTTAAAAATCTTTGGGAGGGGGGCCTCTCTTGGCCGGTAACACTGGTACACTATACCCCAGGATGCAAAGAACCAACAAATATGATATCTGATTACCTTTTAATCGTCACTGAGTGCTTTTTTTGTTTGTTTCTCTTTATTTCTTGCAAGTTCACGGGGACGTTTCAGAGAAAATGCCCAAAAATCAAATGAAAGAAATAGAAAAGGAAAATGATTTTAAAACTATCACCTAGTAATTTTGATGTCATTGTAAGCATAATTATTGACTTGACTATTGAGTAGATGGTTTATGAGCAGTTTTAAAGGGAAGGTGATCACTGAGAGCAACATGGGTTCAAGAAGAATATTAGCTGGACTAATCAGATCTCTTTCCCAATTTTAGACTAGTAATTCAGAGTGAAGCTAAAATGTAAGGCATACTAAATTTCATAAATCATCTCACATTCTCTCATTGCATCCTGAAAGATGCGATGGGGAAATATGGGTAGATTATAGTTTGCATAGGTGGATTCCCAGCTGTTGGAAAAACTACTCATTCATTAACAAATATTTTTAGATTCTTACTGTATTCTAGGCAATGTGCCTAGCCCTCAGGATAAGAGAACAGAGAATTCACATTCAGTGAGTGCTCTATGTACTTATGCTAGGTGCTTTACACATGGGGTCGCTTTTACTTGTCTGAGAGATGGGTATTATTTTCTCCTTTGTATGATGAAGAAACAAATGCTCAGAGTTCTTGCCCCAGATCATAATATTTGTACAGTGGGGTAGCAGAGATTCAAACTTTGATCTACCTGATGATAAAGCCATGATCTTCTCACAACATGATTTTCATTCTCCAGAGAATAGAACTAGAGTTAAATGATTTGAAGTTATCAAGAGGCGGGTCATTAAGTAAATTTAGCATAAGATGCTGAGTCATTGTAAGGAGGAACTCTCTATCACTTAGAGCGATGAGCCCTCTTGAATATGAATGAGCTTTGTGTATTGACCCTCCCACTCTCCCTGCAGGTCTTCAAATAGAGAAGGAATGACTATCTGTCAGAGATGCTGTGGATGTGATAGTTGTGTTAGGGGATCTATATCACCCCTGAAATCCCTGCCAATTAGAGTACGCTTTGAGTCTGTGACATTCTGCACCCTCCAAGAATCCATATACTTCTGAGAAAATGGGACGAAGAGGCAAGTAACCATTAAAAAGAATTTTAAAAATTTCCTTTGATTATCAAGACTATATTTATTATAGGCAATTTGGAAAATTCAGAAAAGTGGTATAAAGAAAAGGACTATTACTCGACCAGCCAGTGGTAGTTACTATGAACATTGGTTTATTTTCTTACATATTTTTCTCTGCCTACATAGTTTTTCAATCATAATCATATTAAACACAAGTTTTTGTATTGTCTTTTTGACTTAAGGATGTAATAAAAATATTTTACTATGATTTTATAGTATTTCATAACTATCATTTTTGATGATATGATTATTGAAGTTTTTTATACATTTTTTTTATCTCTATTTCAGATAATTCCTTAGGATAGATTTCTAAATGTGGAATTATTTTAACAAAGTGTTGGAGCCTTTAAGTGTTTGTATTTATATATTGTCCAATAGTTCTTGGTCATGGAGAGGACGTGACCACCAATTGACCCTATTGCTGGGCATGGGCAATCCGAGGCTTCTAACCCCCTCTGGTGTCCTTGGAATGTAAGCTCTGTCCATGTTCCCACAGTGGGAGCCATTTTCAAGGACGTAGCCTTGAGAGAGTAATGTGTTGTTGAGACCATCTGGACGGTATACATGACTGAGCCAGTGAAAGTCTCTGTAGAACCTTTAAGATTCTGGTGGGCCTGTGTGGAGATCTATTTGTCTTAAGGACACCTAAGACAAGCCTCCTATGTAAGTTCCCTTTCTGATTGAAACTGCCACCTACCAATCTGGAGTGGCAGCCTCTTTTCTCTGTCTCTCCTTGCCCTCCGTGTACAGAGGCCTGTTTCACATTTCACCTGGGAAGCCCTTGGGACCGGCAAACTGTTGTGCAGACTTAGACTCCCACCGGCAGTCTTCGAGAGGGCTGTTCTTATCTTATACTTTTGCTTCCATTTAGGATGATTATCACAACTTTTTGGTAAACTTGATAGGTGAAAAATCATACCTAAAATATGCTTTAATTATACTTCTTTGATTATTAATATGGTGTATTTAAAAATTTTCATGCTTATCAGCCATTTTATCCTCTTATTAAATTGCTCATTTTTCTATGTGGTAAAATACTTACCAATTTTTATGAGTAATTTAAATATTCAGAAAATCACCACCCTTATGCAATGTATACTGTATTTTCTCTCTTGTTTTGTGTTTTAATGCTTTTTTGGTCACAAGAGACAGAAAGCCACTTCAAATTAGCTGGACAAAAATGGGAATTTACTGGCTCACTGAAGGCTATAGAGAATTGCCTTTAGGTAGAGCTGAGTTCAGGGACTTAATAGCATCATCTAGACTCAAGAGTCTGTTCATCTCTCAGTTTGGATTTCCTCCAATTGACTTAGTCCAGGCAGACCTTTTCTGGTGCCCAGGCAGAGATTCAGCCCTCTTAGTCATACCAGTGATTTTCTTTCCTAGTCGTTCCTCAACAGTCTCTTGAATTGAGTCTCACTGGCTGGACATGGCCATGAACCCATTCCTGAAACAGTCATTCTGACCAAAGATACAGAATGTGGGGCTGGCCACACACTTTCCTTACTCATCCACTTTTGGAAGAATGGAGACAGACCCAAATAAGCTGAGAGGGAGCACTGTTTGCCCAAAGAAATATAAAGGTACTGATACAAACCCCGCCCCCCAACTCAACTAGGTATCTATTATATTTTAATTTATTCAAGGTATTTTTGGATATAAAAACAAAGTCTTATGTTGTCAAATTTAACTTTTTTTCTGTAATTTCTTATTCAACTGAAAGCTTGAAAAGTTAGAGCATTGATAAAAATTACTTTCTCTTTTCTTCAGTTTTTTTCTGGTTTATGTTTTTGGATATACCTTTTAAATAGATTAGGAATTAAATAGATTTAAAAGCCAAATAGCTAAATATTTCAGTAATATTTATTGCTAACACTGATTTGGGTTATCACATTTACAATACATAAATTTTAATAAACACAACTTTCTATTTCTAAGCCATCTATTGACTTTTCTGTCTATTCTTATGCCAGCACCATAGCATTTAGTTATTGTAGTGATGTCATATGCTTTGATATTTGGTGGGCTAAATAAATGGTGTGTGGCTTGAGTGAAAGTGAATAGAAATACCTAGAGCCAGGAGTGTTACCTACCACAGCAGAGCCTTTTTACCCAGAGCAGCTACCTGTGTACATGGGGTCTCCTAGAGCTGTGATTAAGGAGCAATTAAAAGAAAGGAGAGAGTAAGAAGGGGTGGGGGGGTCGTGGGGCATAGGGCCAGAGAATCCAAACATTCTACTGCTTTAAGATATGGTGGTGCCTGTGTGTTACAAAAGATACAGTCTTCTGTATTTGAAGCTCAAGGCAAATTAAGCAAGCAGTTTCTTCTTAGCACGTTCCTTTTTTTTTTTTTTTGCCTCCCTTGTTTTTGACATCTCCAAATCAGGCTATTAATGCCACTCATGCTTCAGAGAATGACATCAGTTGGATGTCATGAGCTCGCTGCTTCCAAGGCCATTTGCCTGGGAGAGAGGGTGATGTCTAACATTGAGAAATGACCTTTTAATAGTTGCATCTGAGCCTGCCATGAAGGTAGAGAAGTTTAGTGAAAGAAGGGGCCCCCTGCCTTTCTCAGATAACCACATGTGAGTGATATCCATTTTTTTCCCTGTGTAAGGCTTATTCTATTCCGTCTCTACCAAAGTTCACAGAATCTTACAAGGGACACCAAGCCTCTGTTTAGCCATCAAATGTTTATGAAATTCCTCGTATTTGCTGGGCATTGTGCTTGGTACTAGGAATTTTAGTATAATAAAATATTATCCCATTCTTTGAGGAGTTCATCGTGAGGCCCAATAGTTCTTATTTCCTTGTTAGCTTTCCCACAGTTTAGGCTCCCACTCTGAGGATCTAAGACTCAAGTGGTCAGTTTAGAGGACAGAATAAATTGCCTTCCATATTTAAACAGGTTCTGAGCTTATAGGGTTCCCACCTCGGCCCACTCTGTGGCAGAGACACTCCCTGTCTCCTGTACCTCCTTCCCCTCCCCACGCCTCACTTTGTTTGAAAATGTGCAATGTTAGCATCTTTTTTTGGTTTTACTCAAGATATTACTACTTAGTTTTTCAAACTCGGTGTGCCCCTTTTGCTAATGTTTATGTGACAAGTTTTTCCTACCCTAGACATCTTAAATCTGGGAAGCCTGAGTTTTAACTTACATAGCCATACTGTTGCATTCTTAGAGTTTGGGGTACTTATATTTTACACAATTCCTATGAAATTCTGTTGTTAAAGAGACCTTCTAATGGGTCCAAAGATGAACTTGTATCTGTGTCAAAACCATCTCACTCTCAACAAATCAGAAATTCATCAGCTCTGAGTGCTTCTCAGTGGCCAGGGATATGCTTCGTCCTTCATTGATCCTGTTAAGTGACAAGATCCTGTCTTTTGGGGTGAAAAATATCCATATGATTCTATGCTCTAATTTATCATGCAATGATCATATTAGCTCTGTAGCCTTCTTATATTTTGTCATCTAGGCCTCACTGAGCTGTGAGGCTATTACCCTTTTCAGAAAGGCTCTCACTTACTCATCAAAGGGTGGTGGTGGGGTACTTCCTGTCCATACTGCTGTGTCGCCCTGGAAGCCTTCCAAGGAGAACATCCATCGTTTACAAATTGATTTGTATTGCCTTGGCCAGCATGTCATTCCAATTCCAATTTCTTCTCCTGCAGGCCTTCTGCAAAATTCCATTTATTGCCTCCTGAGTTTCCCTCCCTTCTTGTCCAATAGTTGGTTTTCAGTTTTGCTTGTATATTAGCTAACTCTTTGACAAAAATCTACCTTTACCAATCTTACTGATCCATCAAGGCCCTATTCATTTTTCAGCTCTTCCAGGAAGCCTACCTGACCTACATTAACTGCTGTAAAGTCATAACATTGGTGATATGCTACCAAACTGGTACTTGATTATTAAACACCTTGTATCACAGCCTAGCGGTGAAGGTCATAGGACTTGGAGACAGAGTCTCTGGGTTTTCAAGCTGCTTGACCTTAGGGAAAGTTATTTACCTTTTTAAGATTTAGTTTCTTCATTGGTAAAATGAGGCAAGGAATAACCTTTCTTGTCACACTACGGAGTCCCTCTAGTGTTATATAAATAGTAGATGATCAAGAAGGAAGAGGAAGTGTTCCTTTTTGCCAATCTTGGGTTTACTTTAGAAAATCTTTCCCTGATGCTCTAAGGACAAAATTTCTTATAAATGTTGATTAAAAGTGGTCTGTAGGCAAAAGTAATCAGTGATGCATATAATTCACACCATTTTCACAACTATCACAATCAAAATTTGTGTTTAAGCTTTTTCACGCCAGCGTTCGAAGTTTTTCCATCACTGACCTTCATCAATATGATGGTGGTACACTGTTCCTCTTGCTTGTAACCTCATCCTTTTTAGGACTAAGAATATAATGCTATTGAGAGCTTTAGGATTTTGGTTGCATTTCCATTTCCTTTTTGGTTAAATTTTTATATATATATATATATATATATATATATATATATATA
>NW_017731743.1:131037-181060 GCF_001890085.2 Hipposideros armiger | reverse complement strand
TATATATATATATATATATATATATATAATTTTGCCTTAATTGAACAATATATTGAAAGTCAGCCAGAAGGTTTTGTCAGGTAGATTTCTAGCTTGAAGGTCAGTCTCCATGGCACATGCGCTTAACATTCTAACCTCTACTAACTTAAAAAATGTGATATTTTGAGTGATTTAGTAGTTTCCATTTTCTCTGATCATATCGCCTGTATGAAACTAATTCCTGTAAACTGAATGACTAAAATTTAATACTGTATTCAATATGTAATCTTTTGAAGGTATTTTAAGCCAACACTTAGAATCCTAATTTAAGTTAAAAATTCAACCATGTTAGGTTCAATAGTAGAATAACACAACTGAGGTAATTGGATGAATGTTCACCTTTGAATGTTCACCAGTCAGCACATATGCAAGCAATAATGATTATTGGCACTTCACAACTTATTCTGCTGCCTGGAAGTTGTCAGATATTTTTTCAGACATCTATTCTATATGTGTATACATGTGATTCTAGAAATGTTGCAATGGAAAAATTATATCTTAGAAAAAAGAAAGCATGGGGGATAACTTTGTTAATCAAATGTGACTTAATTTTCCTTGCTGCCCTGCTTCCAAAGACATGCTAGCATTATTCACATTGGTTTACTATACTTACAGTCCTTAACAGATTTAAGGGTTTGAAAGCCACGAATACCAATGACATTGGGTGTGATCAAATAATGGTCAGGTAATCACATTGGGTTGGAAAACTTGGTGAGGATTTTGGTACCCTCTCATTCCTTAGGGGAGCCTTTCTGTTAAGGTACGAGAAACTTTCCCCTTATTCCAAGAAGCCCGTTGTCCTGCGCAGGGAGAGAAATTCAATTGGTGGGGCACATTGTAGATCTGTTCTTCGAGGGCAAAAAAGGGAAAGCCCGATACCTGACACTCGGAGAGCCTGAGCCTCTGAATGAAAAATTGCCATGAATTTGAATGAAGATAAGAGAGAAGGGGACAGTGAAAGATGATCCAGGGGTGAGGGACTGTCTGTGTTGGCGGCCGCCCATCCCTCTTATCTCACCTAATGGCCTGTGCCTGCCAATGTTTATTTGGCCATCGCCATTCACCAGCTGCTCCTCTACCATGTTGTTTTTCTTCCCAGATGGCAACACGATGTTCCACGATAAAACTGACACGAAAAACAATGCAAAATTTGTCTAAGAGAGGTTCAGCAAGCATGAGAAAAACATCTGATATCTCTCAGAGCCCGCCAAGTTCGCAGCTTACAGTGCCAGAGTAATTATGGGATGATTTGAACAGAAGCAATGCATGGGGAAGCCACTTCCAAATGTATCAGGTAGGTTTCCAGAAGAGGCAAAACATTCGGCTCTTTCGTTCCTCTGGCATCCTGACAGAATCGATGAGTGCAGCCTGTGGCTCCCAGAAGCCTCCTATATTACTGGATCCCTGCTTTACCCCATGCCGCCTAATTAATGGCCCACGATTTTAAAAACTCTTTTATTCAATTAGACTCTGCTTTCAATAAGATAAACACTCTTGCTATCAAAATCCTGGGAAGCCAACGTTTATAGCCGACCTTCTCGCCAAAGCATCTGCTTTTCTGTGGCTCTTGGTCTCTTATTCTGTCCAGTCTTCATTTGGCTGTTTTGTGTCTGTAAGAATTTACTACCATTTTGGGGACTGATATGAAAGGAGAGTGTATCCCTACCATCCTGTTACTCTGTGGACTTTTTCTGCCTTAGGCTCTACATGAAAACACAAACTAAAGAGAATCATTTTATTATTATTGGTTACAAAGAGCCACAGATGTTACTTAAAACAGGGCATTTCATATTTATCACCATTACTCAAAGTACTGCCTTTTTTGTGGGTTACCAGTACTACATTTTTAATCCGATCAGATTTTTAATTTTCTTTTTTTTTTCATGCGGGAGTCGAACCAGCAACCTTGCTGTTAAGAGTGCACTGCTCTATCCACTGAGCCATCCGGGCGGCAGCTCAGCTCAAGGTGCCGAGTTCAGTTCCAGCTGCGGGCAGGCATAGCCCACCGTTGATCAGTCAATCTTGTCATTAGGAGCACGTGCTCTCACCAGCTGAGCCATCCTGCCACCTGCTGGCAGCTCACAGGCAGCTCAGCTCTGATGCAGCATCACTGGCCCCTGTGGGATTTGAACCAGCAGACTTGTTGCTCAGAGCTTGCGCTCTTAAGCCAACTCTTAACCAACTGAGCCACTTGCTGCCCTCTCCCCCACCCCCCATCAGATTTTTAGATGAAATGCTAGAGAGCTCTTTTTTCTTTATTTTAGCCTTGGGCCTCTTCATTTGACTCAGAGTTGTCTCCGAGGGGTGATTGTATTCATGTCTGTTTGGTTAGATTTTTCAGTTATTACAGTCCATTTGACTTACTTCAGAGACAATACTGAGAAAGAGAGTCTTTAAAAAATGCTGCATATCATTTGAGGAATCTGCCCCAAACCGGTTCTACTGAGCAGCTGTTGGTTTTCAACTGTCGTTAATGAAAGTAAAGAATAGAAAATGTCCAGTAATCTTTGGTAAAAAGTATTATTCTAATGAATGAATTCATCCTTTCTGACTTATGAGTGGTGTCATAATTGATAACATTTAAAAACAGATTTTGGTCTTTATTTGGTCTGGGAAAGAAGTGCCTAACAGGAAAACCTGTTCAGGAAGCATTAACACATTCCCCCACAGAGGAAAAGGCAGTTAGAGGCTCAAGATTTCCTGAATAAGACCCGAGTTCAAGTCTCATCTGTGCCTTTAACATTGGATGAGTCACTTGACCTGTTGTGATCTCTATTTCCTTATTTAGAAAATGGAAATATGAATAATAGTCACTAAATACAACTGTTCCAAAGATCAACTGACAGATGCAAAAGAGTTTTGTAAAGTATAAAAAGCATGGCAGCTGTCAGTGTGGTAGTGATGACATATCTTTCTGTTTAGCTGCATCTTCATGAAGTCATCCTTTTTCTTAGACTATAACTTTCCTTTAATGTGGACTTTTTCTTTAATTTTATAATTTGTTACTGCAGCCTCAGAAATCCTGGGAGGATAGGGCAGTGTAGATTTTATGACTGTTGTGAATATTTGACCTTCTAAGGGCAGAGGAAAGATCTGAATATATTAACATTTGAGGTCACGCTCTAATTCAGTTTTGTAGGAAGCAACGTTATTTGACATTTTAACCTTTGTGCAGGACAGATTGTTGGGCATTTTCCAAGGCAGCAAGAGCTGAACTTTTCCTTCCAGCATTGAAATCACTTGACTGTCTATATACAGGTGGAATTAATATAATGTACATATTCTAGTTCATATTCATGTTGGATCAAAATGATTCCATGGAGCAGAGAAAGGTCAGGTTGAGGACTCTCGGAATATTGAGAGAGAGTTTGATCTTGCTAATCCATGCCTGTTGGTGTTCATATTCATCTAGACGAGAGTAGTGGCTCTCACTCCTGGCTTAAAATCACCCGGATAGCATTTGTGTCTGTTTGGTTTTAACTTTTTAACTTAATTATCTATGGTGACATAAGGAAATTAGCACTGATACTCAGAAGAACCTATGTCCAAACATTCTGATCAAATAGTTTGGGGGTGGTGTTTAGTCATCAAAACCTTTTAAGCTCACCAGGTGATTCTAAAGTTCTGCTAGGCTGAGAACCACAAACTTAGAGGTAACTGGCAGTAAATTATCTAGTATTAGATACACATAGGTTAGATATTTGACTAGATGTTGTGTAGCAAGGTGTAATTTTTGAGTGATCACTTGAGCCAACATCCCACAATGGAATAAAAATCATGGGTTTTTTTTTTGTTGTTGTTATAAATGTGGATACTAAAATTTTACATTTTTTGAGCATTTATTTAGATTTATTTTAATATTAAACTTGGTGTTTCCACATGAAGCATTAAACATGTCACCAATTTTCGAACTTAAAACAGTGGGTGAAATAGAATAAATTTCTAAAATGGTACATATTGACAGATACGTAACCCACATATGCAAAAGCTTTTGGGGTTCAAAGAGAAAAGGGGATGCTGAGACTCACATGTTTGAGGACCACTGCTCTAATTCATTATTTTACCTTCTTCAGAGCTCTTATGTCTATCTGAAACTACCTTGTTTATTTATTTGTTTGCACATTTATTGTGTGGCTTTCTCAACTAGAGCACAAATACCCTAAAGTACAGTTTATTTGCTTCTGGGCTGTCAGATAATAGGTATTATGGGCTGAATTATGTTCCCTAAAAATTCATAGGTTTAAATGCTAGTCCCCAGGACATCAGAATGTGATTTCATTTGAAAATATAATTGTTGCCTACGTCATGAGTTACCATAAGGTCACACTGAAAAAGGGTGGGCCCCTAATCCATGTGACTGGTGCCCTTATAGAAGGCAGTTTGGACACACACACAGACTGTCGTGTGAAGACTGGAGTTATATTGCCTCAAGCCAAGGCACTTAAAGAGGCTAAGAGAGGTGCCTGGAACACATCTTCCCCTGGGAACTTCAGAGGGAGCAGGGCCCAGATAAACTCCTGATTTTAGACCCCTGGCCTCCAGAACTGTGAAACAATACATTTTTGTTGTTCTAAGCCACCTAGTTGGTGGTGCTTTGTTTCTGCAGCCCTAGGCAACTAATGCAATAAATAGTCAAATTTTGGTTAAAAGCATGAATCTCCTAGTGCTTCCCATGTACTATCACATTTTCACAGCAACCTACACAAGTCGCATTATCATTTTTCTACTTTTGCAAGTGAGGAAACTGAGGTTTACAGAGATTAAGTAACTTACCCAAGGTCACGTCTGTCCACCTCCTTAGCCAGAGCTCCTAAGCTCTGTACTGTGTGGTCTGACGTGTGTGATGTATAATAGGCATATGTAAAAATCAGAAAGCAGCACAATGCACAGAAAGAGGACTTAACTTGGAAACCCAGCATCCGGGATGTCATATTTAATCTATCATGTTCAATTGATAAAGATCCTCTCCCCACCTTCACACGCCATAACTCCCAGCCTGACTCAGGCTTAGAAACCTGCAGTGGGGAAAGAGGATATGTGGTCTATCTTTGCTTTCCTTATTGCACTTTGTCCTACTCACTTCTCAAGTTCAAGGTGAGGTGAGGGACAGAAGGGGAAGGAAAGATACAAGTCTTTCTTAATTAGTGCAGTGGTCATATGACTTTGTAGCCCTCTGCGTGGCAGATGGGAAATTTTTTTGGGTTTCCTAGAGACCCCTATTATAGCATTGTTCCCTGGCAGAGGAGATGTACCCTCTGGCTGACCCTGGTCCCGGTTCATTCTGTTGGAGTCCCCTAATCCTGGAGAGTGACCGCTTCAGCATGGCCCTTTGATGACAACTCAAATCCTGCTACTTCCCTTGGCATCTATTTTGGCTCAAAGGAAACATTTGGCTCTTTTGTGTTATACACTGGAAGGACAGGCTGCTCCCGCCAAGGCCCTCTCTTCTCCTTGGCCATAAAAGGCAGCGGTTCCTGCAAGTCCCACACATTTGTGTTCTGTCCAGACTAGAGCAGCCTCCAGGATCGGTGTCCTCCAGGGGCCGATGTTGAGCCCTCTGAGGGGTTTTCCTGGAGCACCTCTCACTTGGCCTGAGTGGCTGTTCGGAGCAACATCCTGATGGCACCTGGATTTTAAAGTGAGTTTCATGATGTCGCTGTAGGAGTGTTATTATGACCAGAATTCCAAAAACACTGGGTATAATGTAAATGTCCATGTTCCAATCCATGGATCTCTTATTTTAAAGATTCCAATCATTTTAAGCCATTTTAGCTACTCTTACTGAACATCCAACATATGCCAGGCACTGCACTAGGCTAAGATAGACAGCTCTGATGCCTAAACTCATGTCCACTAAATTTCTTTCGATGCCTGGTGTGCATGCCAATTCACATTGGGTGAGGGCTAGAGAATGAGCAGAGCACTAGGTAGAGATTGAGGCAGTCAGTGAGTGTGTGTACGCTCACGTGGCCGTGTTGCTGCCAGCCGAGATGAATACAGCTGTGCCAGGCATTGGGCTCACACAGGACTAAGTACAGAGAGGCCAATCTGATTGGTCATCTCAGGTTTATGTATGAGAACTTGAAGAGTTCATACTGCAGCTGGAGGGACAGCCTTGCAGAAATAAGTACCACACAAGGTGATATTTTATTGTAAACATTTTGGACAAAGCATTACACTAGTTTGGATGGCATATCACAGGAAAAAAATGTGGTTTGATGGACAGGGCATGGGTCAGACCATCTCTGTGAGCAACTCAGCTTCTTAATTTAGTGAGGTGTGTGTGCTTGAACATATTCATTTAAATCTCCGAGTTTTAGTTTCCTTACCTGCAAAATAGGGATAATGGAACTTTGCACCCACTGTATTTAGCTAGCTAGCTCTTTTCACCTTGTTCCATATATGATTTAAATAAAAATGGATAAAATTCACGAACAGGGAAAATACAGATAAAGTAGGTAGCAAATATTGGGGGGAAGGTAAAATATAAAGATGTATCTAATATACTTAAAAACAATTCATGGTAAAATGCCCTATAACCTGTAAAGTGCTGTTCAATATTAGTTGATAACATTTATAAAATATATTCTAGGTTCTAGGTACCATCTATGATTAACACATTGTCACTAAGTTTGGATCATAAAGTTACCTGAAATTTGTGGAGAATTTATGAAATGAATATTATGAAAACTTGTGGAACTGATTTTAGAATGAGAATCATACCCAGAGTTCCAAAGACTCAGAAGGACAACTTCTTAGGATATCTTTAGACTTCTGGGGATGTCTTTAGTTCACATTCCAGTTTTGGCAAAACTCTGTATTCTGGTTTCTTAGTAATCAATTAATTTGGTGCCTGCCAATCATGCCTTTATTGATTTTTAGGTCTGAAGGACATTATTCTCTCTCTAAAACACATTTTGTCCTCTTTCCTTACACACACACACACACACACACACACACACACACACTCCTTTTATGTGCAATCTGAGAATCTGCTATGCTTAATAAATTCCAATGATCAAGTAGGGGGTTCTTTAGTCGGTAGGAAATTGTCTAATTTGCCTCTGGAAGAAAAAATCTTAATTACCTTTTGGAGAATTTGTTTAGTTTTAAGTGATTTTAGAAAGTGGCTAAAGTTTTCCTTTAGGTAGGTACAAGGCTTCATATGTAAAAAGCCTATTAAAGTAGAGTGTGATCTGTGCATTTGTTCATTAGTTTATTCAACACCTATTAGATATCAGCTGGCATTGCAGCCACTAAGGATGTATCAGTGATCAAAAAAAAAAAAAAAAAGAAAGAAAAGAAAAAGGCAAAAATCCTTCATTGAGCTAACAATTTATTTGGGCGTCAGACTATAAACAAAATACATAAGTAAAATATTCAATGCTGAGACCTGCAGGGAATAAAGAAAGCACAGGCAGAGCAAATGAATCATGGGAAAGGGAGTTGAGTTTAGATAGGTGTCCAAGGAAGTTCTCACTGAGACTTGACTTTTGAACTAGCCCATGGAACCAGCCAGGCTCTTCCTTGTCTGGGAAGAACAAGTTCAAAGACCCAGAGGTGGCAGTGGGTCTGGATTAGAGAGGCTCGAGAGGAGGCCAATGTGGCTGGAATTGAGTGAGAGAGTATGATGGTGGGAGGTGAAGTTCTTGTTAATCACGAGCGAGGAGATGATTGTGTAGGGCTTGTAGGCCACAGTGAGGACATTGGTTCTTATCTCAAGGCTGATGCGAAGCCACTGGAGGGCTTTAAGGAGAGAAACGATTTCATCTCACAACATTTTAACTGGGGCATTCTTGCTGTGCTGAGAATAAACTACAAAAGCAGAAGTAGAGACCACTTGGGCGGATATTGCAATAATCTAGAAAAGAGACAATAGTGGAGGTGGTGAAAAATGGTTAAATTCTGGATGTATGTTGAAGGTAGAGCCAACAGGATTTGCTGATAGACTACTATATGAGGAGGTAAGAAAAAGGAGACGCTAAGGCTTTTGGTCTGAGGAACTAGAACTAAAGGGATGATGGAAGACATCAGGGTGACATCTTTCCTATCCTCTCTGCTCATCTCCCCCTAGCTTCTACCCCATATTGCTTCTTCTGTCTTTCTTAACTCTTTATAGCTTGTTCGCTGATATCTTTCATCCTCAAGTTTAGGACTGTCCAGTTATTCCTGTGATGTAGCATTTGCTCTCTTGTCAATTTTCCATTTATTTTTAATTTGTTAATAAAAAAAAAGCAAGCAACTCAAACTCCCCAAGAGCTAAATTTAATATGGTAAGGATTATGGCTTTTCAACGCAGATGTTCTATTATCTTCTCTTCTTCATATATTTTGTAGTGAAACCAAAAGAGCAGTGGACTGTGTATTGGAAAATCCCCATTATATTTTTAGGTTCTGTGAGCCTGGGTAATAAGAAAAATTTTTCTGGACTTCAAATTTGTCATTATGAAAACCCAATAAGGGAGAATATGGCTAGTGAGGTTATTTCTGGAGCTGACATCTAATGAGTAGCAGTTATGTCTTCATCCTGGGTATTTCTACTTGTCAGGAGAGACGTGGCTTCATGAATGGTATGGAATCATTGAATTTGGTTTGTATTGATGAGATATCATGCCTATTATATTCTAGGCATAATACTAAATGCTTCAGAAAGCATCAAACATGAAGAACTTATGATATTTGCCATAAAAATCTCGTCATTTTAATCAGTCATTTACACAGCCAACCCAATGAAGGGCATAGTGTGGTATGGTGGTATGATGAAGAGCCAAAGTAGAGCAGAGATTAATTCTAACTAGAGAGTGCTCATTAGAAAAGACTTGAGGGAATTGCCATCTGAACTTTATCTTGATGAATGAGTGAGATTTTTTTATAAGTAGAGATGAAAAGAAAAGCATTAAAAAAAGGGCATATGGTAAGCTGATGGAAAAGTACACTAACAAGTTTAGAAAATAGTGAATAGTTTAGTTTGGAGGGCAGGGATGTATTATATAGTCTCAGATGCCACCCAGAGCATAGGAGGCTTTGAGGTCCCGGACATGGAAAACCTCAGTATTGTTTCAGACTTTCAAACCTCGTTTCTTCTTACCCTTGACTCTAGTCCTTACCATTAACATCCTGACCCTACTTCATTCCCTCAATTCTCTTCTCAGGCCAAGCTCCTTGAACACTGTTTTCTCTCTATTCTTTCTGATAATTTATTTCACTCAGCTTTTTCAAGCTCTAGCTATAATATATCTAGCCTTGTAGTGCATGCTGTTCAATCCCAGATTTGCAGCCATAGAACATTTGTAAACAGTGATTAGTGAACATCTTTGTGTATGAAATCTCGAGACCAGTTCTTTATCACCACTGAATTAAAGATTTCATTATTCTACTAAAATATCTAGATATGTTCTAGTTATTTTACCTCTTTATTATTTAATCATTTAATATCTCCTCACCCCTGTGTTATGACTAGAAACAATTCAACACTTTAGTAATTGGCCTTGACAGTTTCATTAATAATCTTAAAATGAATAATAGTAAGCATTGTTTTTTTCTGTATAAGTTTGGCACTGTAAAGATTTCTGTAAGTGTATCAATAACACAGGAGGGAATATAGACACACATTTTATTCCTAAATAAATAATAAGCATTACTTGCTTTACCCAAAAGATACCATTAAAGACCCTTATGTATTATGTAATATGTACTGCAAGCCCCCATCAGGGCTTTTTAAGATACAGGAGTCCATAAACATGGATGGGAAAAAAATTACGTCTTTTTTTATTTCGCTAATTTCTCACTGAAATTTAACATTTCTTTTATTATAGATGTAAGCAATAAACCACAACAGTTTTATCAATACTTGTGAATTTGCCATCAGTAGATATCACAGATAATTTCACAGCATATTAGAGCTGTTGCAGATCTCTCAAAATATCATTGTGCTCATCATCACTTTAAAATTAAACACATCACCAGATATTGGTATTTAATAAGTTAAAGAAGCATATATAGGATTTCACCATCATTTTCAATTTTAAAATATTTTAGTGTTTTTAAATATAATCATAATCAGTTTCTTTGTTATTTTCTGTATTCCATTCTGTAGTCTCTCCTGTTTTCATGAGGCAGTGGATAACCCAGCAGCAGTGGACATTCTTAACTTGTTGACAATACAGCTAAAGTGAAGGACAGCATATTTTTCACAAAACCTCTTTTTCTGTTTAACTGAATGGTTATACATGATGATCAAACACTGAATATTCCAGCCCAGAGAGAAAATGTTAATAAGTATATCGTATTTAATACCATATTTTCTTTGTTGAGTATGTGTTTAGGGGAAATGCTAACAAATAGTTTCTGCAAAAGAGATTTATTGTTTTATTTCTCAATTTAAATATTTCCCCAAGCAAGTGTGTTTTATGATTATGTATGGTATGTATATATATTCAAATACATTTGTACATACAAGTCTATGTTTATATACATATACATGGACTACATAGATATCAAAGTTTTATCTACTATTTACTGAAAATTCATTTTTATTAATGATATACTTTAGAGCTAAGACTTAAAATGGAAGTTTCTCATTGCCTTAAAGACTAGTATTTCCCATTTATAAATCTCTCTGCTTTTTATCTACTGTTTTTAAAAAATAAATTTATGAACATTTATAAAATTTCCACTAATTACATTTACTTGTCCCATTAGATTGTATTACTGTCACATTGCCATTTATTCATCAGTTCTTCAAATATTAGTGTAAAATAAGAGGTAAACTTTTAGATTTTTTAATATTTACTTTATAAATAAATTGTTTATTTTTTGCAAAGATTATTTGTCCTATTTATATGTTATCCTATCTATCTTTTTGTCCACTGACACTTTACTTTGACCTTTTGCCACAGATTTTAATTTGAAAGCAGTATTTTTACTTAGGTTACTTTATAAAACCCTGGACTAGGGAAAGGCAGAATTGATTTATAGCTTCTACTTACCCCTGCCAACAAATATCATTCAAAAGATTCATTATATTTTAATATATTTTTCTATACAGGTATTGAGTAGACTTAAGTGTGCCATTTATTACTATGTAGCTACAAAAGGTTTTATTCTATTCATTTATATGGTGGTGTCTCTAGTTGGGCTTGTGTTTCAACTAGTTTCTGTAAATGTTGGCCATTCAAGTAGTTAAGTGGACTAAATCCCACTAGTTGGGGACCAGGGTCCTTGGCACCATTTATTACTTTTTCAGTCAAGTACTGCCAAGGTGCCCTGGATCTGAAATGTACTCAGTAAATGCCAATCATGACAAGAATGGCCTTATCTGATCGAAGTATACCCAGTACGTCTTCAAATCTCTTTGAGGTAGTGCTGATACAACTTAACTTACTCATCTAGGCAGCCATTATGGACTTGTATTGTGCCATGTGATTTAGGCTGTAGATGGAACATACAGCTAACTTTGTCCTTTGATATTTCAGAAAGTCACATTCAGTAATATCCTAGGTATATGTTACATTAAAATTTTTTCACTATAGTTTATCAAGCAAGCATCTCCACAACAGCCACCCACCCTACTCAGCAGGATCACTAATCGGAGCGGTGAAGTTGATGTGCCGATCTCCTAAGAAAGTATTTACTTTAGGATATTGTTCAAGATATCTTAAGACTGCTCAAGGATATCTTTCAAACTCAGGTGACATTTTTTCATGAGACTATATTGTAAGATTTGATGTTGACCTAGTAGGTTTTGAGTTTTTTACCTGAGTATAACCAACTGGATAGCTTTTTGTCGAGGTAGAAGGCTGAGGGTAGCAGCTAACCATACACTATATTTTCTGTAGATTTTTAAAAGGCAGAGACCAAGTAAGGGGGTGAGAAAAGTTTGAGTTCCTCTTCTTGCCTTTGAAAAACTTATGCTACCTAATACCATTGGATTCTTATTGCCGTGTTCAAGTTACAAAAGTGCTACAAGGAAAGCCACTGAAAAGCTTACCAGGGAATTAAGTCAACATAGATTGAAGGGAGAAAATCCATTCCAACAATGATACTGTGGAAGATTTTCCCCAGATGAGCTCCTTCACATCCCATGACCCTTTCAATTTTTACAGAGCCCCAGCTACATGCCAGGCTCTGTGCTGGGATCCAGGGGTATAGAAATAAACAATAATATAGCCCATGCCCTCATGGAATTGACAAGCTATGTTGTCAATAGCTAACTACAGTGTTGGACAGAAAGATATAAATTCTAAATGAAGAGAGAAGAAGACAGATAACTGTTGACCACAACCTGTCCTTAGAGGTAGCTTATAAGAGAGAATCATGTGTTCCTTGATGAATTGCTATTGAAATCCAGTGTTTGAGAGCCATTAAGAGTGAGCTGCGTTTGCTAACCAGGGTTGAGAGGGATGTCTATTGAAACTCATTTAATGAGGCTTTCTGAAAGCAGAAGTGCTTTGACTAGAGGCAACTTCCACTTGTCTAGTCATCATTGTGGCTTGCTCATAAGTAAAGGGCTTTGTTGTAAACACATTCTTTTCTCCAAAGGGCTCTTTTGACAACATAAGGGGACTGCAGTTCTCTCTGCAGGCCAAAAGAGGGCACTTGGAGCTCTCTGAATGGCTGGTACCGCTGCACCAGAGCAGGCAATGGGCTCAGATTTGTCAGGGTGCTTTCTGACCCCCATGGAATAGGTCTGATTAAAATATGGTTTGGGAACCTGGAAGGCATGTGGAAGACGCAGTTAGTTAGGCTCTGACTGGTCTTTTGAAACAAGCATATATTTATTTATGTGCATCTATATTTGTGATTCATAACCTTATTCCCTTTGTGTTTATAGTGTAATATTGATATTAGTGTCAAACGAACTTGCCTTGGCAGCCCTGGAATATAGCAGAAAAAGATTAATATTTATCTTCACCCTGAAAACTTACCTTTGTAGATCTGTGGCCAAAACTCTGCTCAGTTGTGATTCATTTGTCCATTTGATTATGGAAGGTTTCTCTCCTTCCTTTTGTTCCCCTTCAAAGCCCCCCATTTCTCAACTGAGAATGTTGGACGCTTTTGAGGTCTGGAGGGCTATAGCAGCCTATAAAGTTCTGAAGATGAGGCCATTAAGCTTAAAAACAACATCCTGAAGATTGGTTTGTGAAGCCAGTATAAACACGACTGACCAATGTTTTTCACAATTGCAGGGATTAGCCTTATTTTTGTTTTACCTTTAAAGGCAATCCTGCCTAGAGGCCAGGATGAAGGAGGAGATCTCTTGAGGTAAGATCAAGGATACTATAAGAATTTCCATTAATCCTTTAAAAACAAGATAATGAACTGGCCAGAGCAGAGGTTCTTGAGTTTTAGTGTCTGTCCAAAATGGAATGAGTTGCAGAGTGATCTGAGAGCCTCTCCTTTCTGAACTTTAGCTGTCTGTCCAATTAAATGGGGAAAAAATAGGTTTACCCTTATGCATTTGTATTTTTCCAACATGATCAATTTTCATAGACACACTAGTATAAAATCTATGGGTGAATAAGGACCAATTTGTTTCCCCCCCACACCGTTTTTTTCCATCTCCATCCCTAGTGACAAGCATAGTCCCTGGCTTGTACCACGTAACCCAGTGAATACTTGTAGAATAAGTGAAGGAATGAATAGGATATAATGATTTCTTAAGACAGCACATCTAATTATTTGATTTTCTATTGACAAAACTTTTCCAATAATAGTGATAATACCTTACATGTATGTAGTGCTTAAGAGCTTGCAAATCTCTTTTTATATGTTATTTCAGTTTGATCCTCAGTTCTGTAATTGAGGAAACCAGGGTTCTGAACCCTTAATGAATCTTCAAGGTTAGACATAAATAGGGCGACCGTATTATTTATTGTTCAATGGGGATAGTTTTGAGATTGAAAGAGGATAGCATTAATAAGTATGTTCAATAGCACAAACTGAGACCATTCTGGGAAAATAGTGTGTATGGTCCCCCATTGATAAGTGACAGAGTGGGGACTTGTATCTGGGTCTTCTGATTATGTTTGGTACTCTATGCTATAAAAGGATATGATTTCCACATCTCTCCATTGTTAGCAGGGTCATAACACAGGATGATGATGAGGCATTGCAAAATTGTGGTGCTATATGAATCTTCACAAAACTGAACTGTATTTAGCATAGTTTAGTGGTAAGTGTATTTATCTTTGTTTTGTTTTATGATTCCTTAGAAATTGGCAAACCACAGAAGACTTAAATACTCAATTAGTTTAAACACTTAGTACTCTATTGTGCCAAATAATAGAGGGTTCTGTGTATCCTTATACCTAATTACAATAATATTTTGCATGTGCTAAAGAGTTTAATAGTCTTGCCAGTTTATAGATGAGGGAGATGTATTTGTAATTGTCCAATATAATGTGTCATCATTATTAGACTCAATTATAAACTCCTTAACACAACTCTACAAATTTTATGAAAAATTTAGAATGTACCTTACTTTGCCTTAATGGGTAGGTATCTGTGGGTATGAACACACCCTCTCATATTTTTGTTTTCTATTGGATTTTATACTTGATAGCCCTAGTTCTCTTGTTAGTTTGTTTATATATAGAATCTAAAATACTGTGTGCTTTAATTAGAGTGATGGAGGCATGGAGGGTTCCCAAATATGTAATGAAATTAGCAATTTAGAAGCCAAGCTAAAATCATTAAGAACAGGGTGCCTGGACTTATGTTGTGTTGTGACGTTATTCTTGGCAAAGTGCTATGATCTCCATGGGTGCCACTATTCTCACTGTCGTTCAGACTGATCACCTATTTCTTTTTTTTAAATATTTTTTTTACTGGGGAATTGGGGAAGGAGAACAGACAAGTTGCTGTCCTTTTGTTCTTCAGTCTAGTTGTGGAGGACGTTGCTTCACTGGCCCAAGTTGGCACCATCATTGCACTCTTCCTGGGCGAGGCAGATCAGTTGTTGGCTTCTGGACGGCCACTCACGCTGGCTGCTGGCTACACACGATAGCCCATGGCAACCCACCTGCCGACGCCGGCGACTCACAGCAGCCCAGCTCCAGGTTGAGCTGTTGTTCAGCATCTTAGCTGTGGAGGGCAGTGTCACTGGCCCTCATATGTGGGATCTGAACCGGGGCCCTCTGGTGTCCCAAGCCAGTTCTTAACCAATGCGCCACTCGGCCAGCCCCTGATCACCTATTTCTTTTGAGCCTTTCTTCTCAATTCCAATTGTTCATTGCTGTTTGAAATTAGTTAGAATCAATTAGGTTATGCTAAGGTAACAACCTGAAAATTTCCATGGCTTACAACCACGAAAACTTATTTATTGCATGTCCATGTGGGTTGACTGCTTCATGTTGTTGTCACTTTGGGGTCCAGGCACAGCCATTGTGGATACACGGCCTGTTTCTTGGCATCAGAAAAGAGGAAATGGCCAATCACACACTGGCCCCAAAGGCTTGTCTTGGAAGTGATACATTTCTCCTGCTTACCTAAGTATGCCCCAAGCAAGTCACATGGCCAGGAGTGGTGGCTGCAAGGGAAAGGGTGGGGGAGCTGTAAGGAGGGGTAATGCAGTGTCCCGTGGTCCATTCTAGACTTAGCTGAGATACTTGGTTGAGATTACATCTCCAGAGAGCCATTAGGATCCTCATTTCTTCTTATCCTGTTCTCACTAAAAATTTGACTTTACAAAAATAGTTTGAGATTAAAAACTGGAAGGGTCCCATCTTACTAAATTTCAGTGCTACTTGGACTGTCTCTTCTCCAATCAATACTTTCTTATCAAATGCTAGGTGCAAATTATCAAGCTAAAATACTAGCCTGTCTTAAGGGAAATTGTAATACAACGGTTTGAAAATATGTACGATCAGCTAGCTAAATAAACACATGTATTTGTGATTCCATACTTCTAGGAAGCTTCTTCCCATTGAGTTCACCAGGTAGTTTTGATTTTGAATTTGAGGGTTTTGTATCATTAGAGACATTTATTTATTTATTTATTTAAAAATCACATTCTATTTCCTGAGTCCAAGCGTTGTTGTTTTGGTAACATTGTCTTGCTATATAGTATTATATCTTAAAATTTTCTTTACCTTTATCAACTCCAGTACAAATTTCCCAGGGTGGGGGCAGTTAGGTGTTTGCCTACTGCCTTAATCATACGCTTCTTTTGGAAGAGGCAGAAACTGGGATTGTTAAGTTTTTTTTTTTTGCCACCTGGATAGTGCAGAGGTTTGCTGAGGTGCTGGTGAGCAGGAAACAGTGTCTTGGCTGCCAGTGAAACTCACAGAGCAGCCACCTGCCTGGGTGTGAGTGGGTTTTCTGGAGGGTGTGTAATGCTGGGTCCCTGTACACTGCTGGCCACTATGCGGTGGGAAAAAGAAAAGAACCAGAATCAGGAAGAGAGGTCTTATCCCTTCAAAATGCCCTCTTCTGACAAGGACTAACATTGTGGCATCTGGCAAGGAGAATATTTACAGGGTCCAACTCCACTATTACAAAGTAGAGCAAAGAAGGGTGTATTTGGAACTGAGAAGAAATAAGTCGATGACTGGCACCGTGACTACAAAATTTATTGTCTAAACTAGAAAGCAAAAGGGAGAGCCATTAATATTTATACTGAGCCCATAGGTACAAACTGGTACTGTACAAGGAGGAGCTAGAGATGTGTTTACCCGCTATGGGATCGGAGCCTGAGGGGTGAAAAGAATCTGGATGTGGGCAGGAGGGGAATCAGTGGAAACCACTGTGGGGGCAGGGAGCAGTGTGAGCAAAGGAACAGGCGCTGGAGATGCAGAGCAGCTGGAGACACGGAGCAGCTAAGCTCCACGTGTGGTCTGAGAGAGAAGCAAGTGTAAAGGTGAAATGACAGTAAAATTTGAACAAAGTTTTTAGATAAAAGTCTTAACAAATTTATTATCTTATTATGAATTCCCATACATTTGTAGTTATTCTTTGAAAGAATGTGTGTTTCCCTTTGTACCATTCTCATATTCAGAACTTGACACACCTTCATCAAGCATTTACTGTGACGTCTGCTATCCTGAGACTTCAAAGCCTTCTGCAGGCCTACAGTTCAGTGTTTGAAAAATCTGTTTGGGTCTCTCAAAATTAGACAAAGGAAACTTAGTGGAAAATGTTTTTATTGTCAATCTTTTGAATGGGATTTTATTTTTAAAACCTAATGTGTCTAGATAAGAGAAAATAGGGGGGAAAAATGGAAGACTCACTTTTCTGAAATATATGGCGTAATTCATACCAAAAAGAATTTTGTCCAGGCTTTTACATTTTAAGTGTATGTATGTATGTATATGTTGAGAGAGAGAGAGAGAGAGAGAGAGAGAGGTGGATAGATATTAGGGTATTCTTAGTCTAAATCCTAGGAACATATAATTTTAAGAGCTAAAGCAGGTGATTTTTCTTCAGCTTCTTTCTTCATCACCTAATGCAGCGTCCAGTAATAAGATCTCTTACAAGAAGCCTGTTATCCAAACTCTTTACACCGATGATAAAGAAACAAAGGTCCAGAAACGTGACGTGGTTTGTTCAAGTGGCCAGCTAGGTGGTGGTGGTGGTGGCAGGGTTTTTGCTTCTGATGTCAACATCCCTTCTTTTCCGCTAGTATCTCTTGTTTGTCTCTGAGTTCATGGAAGTGTTATTGAAACTTCAGTACCTGAATTACACACAGAAATGAAAGCGAGCCCTTGAGATACGCCTCTGGACATTTGCTTTCCAGATAAAGGGATAATGATTTCAGTTGCCATGTTTTGGGTCACTGGCCCCACCGAGTAATCTTTCCCCCCTTCTCAGTGCTCTTTTCTAATCTATGTTTTGCTCCTTTTCATTTCTTGCCCAACTCCCCCAAATGTCAATTATTTTCTCCTCCTTTGTTGAAGTTCCACAGGCTAGGAGAACAGAGACTGTGCTCCTTTGGAAGGCAGGGGTCATATCCCAGCCACCATCTCCCATCATGAGCCACTTCTCCAGCCCGTGTGTCCCTCCAGTGATCCCTCCATTCTACAGTATTCCTTGACCCTCTGTTCCCTAAGCTCCCTGGTCTCACTCTGACATCTGGTAAACTATGTTGATTTAAATTCTCCTGGAATTTCTACACATCTCTACACACATTCCAGATAATAGCTGAAAAGTATTTGGGGAAAAAATGAGAAATGAACAGTTCTCAAAGTTTACTTTAGATTGATTTATTGGCTGCCCTCTCTGTACCTTTCTAACAAAATTGCTATTAAAAACAGGCCCATCTATTCCAATTCACCACATGTGACCCCATTAAATTCGTGGCCAGCTTTCTATTGTATAGAACCCTATAGAGATTTGCAGGCCTATTTCCAGCATTTAACTTCCCCGGTAAAAACCGGTGACTTTAATAATAATTGAACATGAGGGAAAATACTTTTTAAACATCTCCATTTTATAGATTGCTATACAATGTTTGAAAACAATTTGATCAAAATCAACTTTGTAGATAATTGCAAAATACATTAATCTCTCCACCTGTCCCATTTTGGGGGTAGTGTCCATGTATGCAGAACAGAAGTTGTGGTCAGCTTATTTTTTTTTTAATTTTGTCTCTGCTATTACTCATAGCTTCCTGTAGACAGTCATCATTTCCAGCACTAAATGCTAAACGAAACAAATATAGAAATCTTAGAAATGAATAGTCATCCACATTTTTATTAAATCCATGTTTCCCAAATTCTTGAAATAAGTTCTTGAAAATTTGTAAAGCAGCTTTGCTAACCAGGAACATTTCAATAAAAACACAATAATGTTTAAAGAAAAAACAAATCTGCCTTGGATGAATAGCTGTGTGATCTTGTAAGAAAGTCTGACTTTACTGAAAGTCCACAGTGCAGAAACCTATAAATAAAGTAGCATCTTCAAAATTTCGAAAGGAGCCACACCACTCTTTTCTCCTGCCTTACTTAAAAATATGTGACAAAGTAAGAGAATTGGAAAAAACCCCTCTTCCCATACCCTGTCTGGCTAATTCAGACCAACTGGGAAAAATCACATGATGGACAACACATCAGAAATCCAGGCTGAAAACGGCCAAATCTATGAATAGCAGATATGGGAACCAGCCCAAGGCTTGTGTGTAGAAGGGTGACAGATAAAAATAGTGCCCTAAATTTTTCAAAGGTGATTTGAAACCTCCCAAGTATAGATGCCCTTGCTACTGAAAATAAGATGACAAGGACAAAGTTAAAATTGCGACCCTTTTCAAGGGTCTGAGGACTTAAACTAATGTTCAAGAAAGAAGGGCTCATCTCCCCCCTCCTCCCCCTCCAGCAAGCTGCACACAGTCAAGGAGTATTTCTTTTTCTTTGACAAATTCTGCATGCATTTATCCTTCCCCTCTGCTCTAATCAAGAAAGGAAGGCAGCAGCTCAGGATCCTGAGTTTTCAAAAGCACCCCATTTTCAGTTCCCTCCTGTTGGTGAAAGCATTGCCTGGAAGACAAGAGGTAGGCTCAGCATCAAAATAAAAAATATCTATGTATTTCTCACAATCATAAACCACTTTTTTTTTTTTTTTGCTGGACATTCTTCATTGTGCCTCTGCCTCCACACTGTGCTTGATATCAGTGGGGGTGTGGCTTGCAGCTGCTTAAATTGAAAAGTTTTCGAAACTTGTTGGCCCTCCTATCAACTAGGTACAAAGATAAAGGCTGCACCACTTTTTAAAATTATTATTATTATTTTCTGTTTTTGAGCAGGAAAGAATGAGTGCAGGCGGAAGTGGTTTTTGAATGTCCATTTCTGAAGCTCTTTGCATCGCTTCCGTGCTCTGCTGTTGATTAAAATATCTTCACTTGTCTTCAAGGCTCTCTAAGCTGGATGGGGAGAGTTTGGTGACAGTATGGAATACCATTAGTGAGATTTCTTTTGGTGACAGACAGATGTAAATGTATCCATCTAATTCTCTACTCTCAGGTCTCTGTCTGCAGATGGATGTTAATAATTAGCAGTTGCATCGCCTCCCTCTTTATCAAATTGGATTCTCCATAAATTCATCACTTCTTTTTTTATTTTCTCAAAGTAGCAGCAGCCCTGACAGCCTCCCTTTGTTCTTGTGTTTATAAATAATTTATAACACAGAAATATCTCTTCTTAGTCTTAAAACATAAACTAATGGAATAACACAACACACCGGCCCAAACTACCTTCCACTTGGGGAGAAAGAAAACCTCAGGGTGGGTTGGAGGCAGCATAGAGATTCGTTCTTAACAAAGGGAGACTAAAGATAATATGGAAAAAACAAAACCAAAACCAGAAACGTTTGTCCACCTGAATATAGTTTTTTTGGTTTTAATATCCCCTCTTCCAGATTCTAGCTGTGCATGGGAGTTCTAGACAGCACAGGCAAATTCTTTTGTGATTTCTTTTCCAAATAGTATACCTCGTTTGAATTCCCAAATACACAATGTGTTTCATTAAGCTACACATGAAGGAGACTATTATTCAATTAAAACATCCACAGATGCTAAAAACATAGCATGGTACATTTATTCAACAACTATATGCTTATAACCCATGCACAATCTTTAAACTCCAAATTACAGGGACTTGGTCCAAATTAACAATAGAATACAATGTGTTTGCCCTCTACTGGGTGGTAATGACTGTAGTTTTCCTTGCATACCCAGTGGCCTTGTAGACAGCTTCATAACTGTTTCATGTAGTCACTAGCATAGTGTTATAAACAAATATGGCTAGGATTTGTGCTAATGAAGGTAAATAGAACAATGTTAAATTCCTTTTTTTTTTGAACTAAGATCTTCAGCAGAGGTGGTTTTAAAATTTTTCTTATATTGCTCTAGGCTTGCACATCACATCATAGACGATAGCTTATAAGTTATCATTTGATATCCTGGAAATATATTCAGGCTGTAGATAAATAACCCACCTAACAATGTGAATGCAGAATGCCTGGCATGCAATTTAGATAGGAATCTGAACACCTTCTTACATCAGCTGTTAAGATTTTGCACTGAAGCAGAAATAACGTCTTATCTTCCATCTGGAAATGGGACACAGAATAGTGACACAAGTTATTTACAGAGTTACTGCAAAACAAGGGTGGTAACAGAGTAACTGAAAAGCAACTTCCTGGGTTACTGTTGCAATATAACGCCAGATAAATAATCACGGCAGGGTCAATACATTGGGAGATGCCTGATTTTATAGAGCATAAATGCAACTCACATTCCTGTTGCAGGGGAGGTTTTTCCTTTGCAAGTTGATCTCTGAAGCTCTGTCCGAGTCTTAGCTGACCCGGCAGAGCAACAAATACAGAACACTCAGGCCATTTCTACCTCTCAGGAAGTTGAGGGAGGAAGCCATGTCCACTGCGGGGATGGAGCCTCAGGACAAGCCAGAAACACAAACATACCTTTAGATTTAAACTGATTGAGTGAAGGGACTGGGTTTGACTAGAGAGGAATTTGGCTGGTATTTTGGGTCAGGTCCTCTCTTATGGTCCCAATTGTCCTGCTCTTGGCAAATGAGTTAGTATTTTTCTCTGAAAATTAGGTGGGATTAATATCCTGACTTGGTGCCTTAGAATGTTTTCTCCCTGGAAACAGCAGCCAGCATTATTAGTCAGAGTGATTCAGGCATGAAGCATCAAGGGTAGGGTTTTTTTTTTGGTCTTTTTTTTTTTTTTTTTTTTTTGTCAAGGTACTGGGGGACAAAATAATTACTGGCTTGTACCATAGCCCAACAATTAAGAAGAAATGAAATCCTTTCTTTGGCTTAAAAACATTTCTACATAAGTACTGGGCCTCCTCCCCCGCCTACTGGCCCACCCACAGGATCTCTTCCAGGATCTGCCTTTATCTCTGGGGTCTTTCTGGGGCTGGGATTAGCAGTATCTCTCAGAGAAAGATTTTTTATTCAAAGCACAGAATGTGAAGTGCCCTGGTGTTGGCCCCCAGCCCTCACCTTTGGAAAGTAACATAAGTAACTTCACAGAGCGTGTATGTGGGGGTGAGATTGGGAAGAAGTAAGAAAGCATAATGAGAGCATCGCCTACTTTGGGGTAGAGATTTCACAAGGGGAAAACGCAATTTTGACTTCAAAAAGAGACAGTTTGCAGCAGTTGAGTGAACGAAAGTGAAGAAGAAGAAAATCTTACAGAACTTCGGTAATAGATAATATTCAATTTAATGATGGTCTGATGGGATCAGAGCATCTTGCAAAATTCTGGAATTTTCCTAACTGCCGACTGGTTGCCGTAACACATAAGGCAGGGCATTTGTTTCTCCGTTTGGGTCCTTGTCATCTTGCTATTTCTGTACTTAGCTAAATGGCTAAAGATGTGTTGGTGTGTAAGGCAATTCTTGTTCCCAGCTGCATTGAACTATTATTAATTACCTCCTTTGGCCTAACATTATGCCTTTCTAACACATGTATTGTCAGGCTCTCTGCGATTATTGGGAGGCTATGCCATAAACAAAAGCATTAAGCTTAAAACAATAGAGGCTGCTTATATGATAGTAGAAGATGTCAGGTGGAGACAAGCACAGTTGGCTAGAAGTGACTTGAAGCTCGTCACAAGGAAATAAGGGGTGAGGTGATCACAGCACAGCATTAACTGTGCGTGAGAGACACACAATTCTACATGGCAGCTTCCATCATGCATTTCCCATGGAAGAAGGGGGGGAGCTGGGCTCCGAGTAAATGATGGGTGAATACAGAATCAATTGTAGTATATGACAAGACACTTTCTCTCTTTGTTTAATGTATAAATCAGGAGCACTTATGAATTGATATTAATTAAAATAATGTATTTGCTTTCTTTCAACAAGTAATGTCAGCCTTGTTAAAAAACGGAACACTAAATCTTCATTAGACTTTCAATATTTAAAAAAAAAACTTGCATGAAATATGAATTAACATTTAACTTGTTGCTAGTTAGATGAAAGGGGAGAAAATGCGAAAGGCATTTAGCATTTTGGACAAAAGCAGAATTGGCTTTCCCAAACCCAGGAACGAATTGGAGGCCAGAGGCCACACGGATCCGGGAATCATCCATATTACCTGTAACGGGAGTGACTGCATCCCAGATGGAATTACAGAACGCTGTTGCACCCATGGAATTACGTTCCTAACAAAAAGCTAATGCATGGCGAATCAACAAAATGTCCGAACACGAAAATTCAGCTTATAAACGTCCTTACAATTCTGTTGATATATGTTTGGAGACATGAGCAAACACCCTTTGTTTTAGAAGGAACCACATATCCACTTCACTTTTCTACAATCTCCTCCACACGGAAAAATTATGAAAAGCTTCAGTTGTTGTTTTTACTTAGCTATGTTAAATTTTGGACGTCAGTGACTCTTTGGAGGAGACTAGGTAGGTCAAAGACTTTTTGTTCATATTATTCAGAGAGACAGATATGTCTTCTGATCTTTGTTGCACTGGTGGCCTGCAACTGGAACAGATGTAATTGGAATGACCGGCCTGAGACCTCATATTGCATTCAAAAATACACTGTGAAACTCCAATGATCTTATTGGCAATGTATTATCGTAGGCAAAAGCTTCTCATAAATGCACTTGCTTATAAAATACACCATTGATCTTATAATTACGTTGCACCTGGATTTATTATGTTTGGAAAATGTGATTGAATTTTAGCCCTCTCCCAGGGGGTGGCATGTACTTGCACAGAGAAACCACAAGGTGGTGGTATGGTGTCACCATATTGTTGAGGAACAACAAGAAAAGGGGGTTTGTTTAATGAGCTTGCACTCACAAGCCTGCTCATCTAGTGAACTGTGACTTTTCAAATACCAACCTATTAATGTCAAAGGCAATACTGAAGGGAACAGTTCTGTTTGATTTAAAAAATACAGACAATGTGAAGTCCACTATGGGCCAGTATCTATCACCTATGGGGCTCCATTCATGCCTAATGCTTTATTCAAGCTAAGACCTAGTTTTTATATATCAGATTAATACGTATCTACAGCTTTGCACCTTTCTAGTTTGATTTTTTTATCATCAGGGCTCACCGGGGCCATTTTCATTCCCTTACTATAGCATCTGCAAGCAGGTGGATTAGAGATAACTCTCACTGTGCTTTGTTTTTCTCCCGACACTGTCATTAATCATTCCTTAAGCCACACTTCAACTTCTAGTAATCAGGGCTGGCTGCTCCTGAGCTGCACCAGAATTGCCTCTCACAGTGTAATATGGAATTGGAAGCGAATGGCTGAGACCAGACGCCTCTTCTGCATTCCCCATCTATCTCATCATTTAGGTATTTATCCATCTCGGGCTTGTACAGAGAGCACCTCTCTCCTTCCCATGAGGACGCAGATTGCAACAGAGGATCAGATTTGTTACCAGGCTTTGGGCTTTGATTGTCCTCTTATAAGTTCGGGATTAAAGTGAAATTTCCCACAGGGCTATGCAGGATTTGCTAGCATTTAACTGTTTAACCTGGCTGTTTGTGAATGAGAATCCTGTGGTCAGCTATTCCGTAGAGAATATTAGGGTAAGCCGAGCCCGAGTGGTCCGCATTCCGCTGTGTGCCTGCAAAGACGGGCGCAGTTGATTCAAATTAACTTCATATCTGATATCAGTTGTTTTCACGGACACACAGAGCGGTGATCCTAAGGTAGAAAAAAGAAAGTCACGGCCTTTCCCTTTCGTGAAATATAGATGTCAGTTTTAAATAAATGCAAATCTGCTCCCTCAAAATTATGATTTCCGCTTAGGCTTTTTACACTGGTGAGAGAATTAATCGGTCTTGCATTGGGGCTGTTTTCTATTTTGTGTAGTTGTTTTGCGTCCTCTAATTTGTTTACCAAGTCTAACCTAACAACGACTTCTTTATTCTACATACCTTTGAATATGACCCAAGACAAACCAGAGTCGTGAATCTATTGACACTTACTACCATGTTCACAGTGAAAACTATATACCCAGAATGTCTTACATTATATGTAGAACTTACACAGATACACTTTCCTAATTCTCTGTTATTTCTGAAGAGGAAAATTCCCCTTGTGTGTTCCTCATTCCCAAAAGCAGGGGAATGGGGAATTGGGAGGAGGAACATCCAAAAAACAAGTCCATAATATCAATTTTTGCTGTGGTTGTTTTTTAGATTTGTGTCTACTTGAGGGAAGGATTTGAAAGACGTCAAAATCATTGTTACTTAGTGTTGAAGGGGTTTTATGCTCATCCACTATAGTTATTCTATATAATGTAAATATGTTTTTAGGTGCCTAAAAGCATAGTGCTCATCGTGTGTGCGTCGTCAGGAAACAGAACACCGAGGCAGCAGAAACGGGGAATTTAGCAAACCATTTAAAGCTTATAGTGAAACCCGTCTTTTGCAAGGGAACCAGTGAAATCATTAAACCTTTTATACTTCCACAAATCCTGCATTACATTTTTTACCTTAATTTTGAGATGTAAAAAAAAGTGAAACACACACCTAAGCAGATTTTTTTTTTTAAAAAAGCATTATATTTAAAATTAACAAATGAAAAAACATTGGCTACAACATATTGCAACATGTAAAAAATAGTTTCAAGCACCTCACTGGAACTTCTTTTGTAATGGCTAGTGTAGGTGGCAAATCGATCATTTGCGGGGAGGAGAGGAACGGGAAGTGGTAGGACTGCAATGGTTTATAGACTAATTTATTTGTTTTGCTGTGTTTGAGTCAGATACCCGCTTATTATGGAGCAGCTCTCAAAGCAGTTGTGATGGACACTGATCTTGAGCCTGGTGAAAGCTTTGTTTGGGGTTATAAAATGAGCACACCGCAGGCTTGGTACTAAATATCTCTAACCTCATTTACTTTATCCCATAGAATTAAGTAGGCACTGTGTTAGGAGTATGTAGGGGAAAGTTTCTCTCTCTCTCTCTCTCTCTGTCTCTCTCTGTCTCTCTCTCTCTCTCTCTCTCTCTCTCTCTCTCTCTCTCTCTCTCTCAAATGCAAGAGAAATCTTCTCCAGATTCACATGAGTAATTTTCAGCTGTGTATTATGCTCCTGAAGTAACCTCTTCATTCCCATTGTTTTAGTGTGAAATCATTTCCTCGGGAGATAATTAGAGTTGCTCCATTTATTACATTAAATGATTAGCATGCACTTGAAATGATCCAGTGTATTTTCCTTTATTGCTGATGACTCTTAAATACGGGCCTCTCTTCTTAATGGATAAATTAAGGTTGTCCTGCCTCTTTGTAGCCAACTGGGTAGCCAAACAAGAGAGACTTTCTTTTCCAAACATAGGCCAGGTGCGCTGTGGCAGAGGTCTAGGCCTGAAGAGATTCTATTCATATGGATGTCCCACCTGGTTCAACAAAGAGCTTGATAACACCGCTTAAAGGGTTTCTCCCCCAACCCCCTCAATAAAAATGCTTTCAAGGACAGTACCTTATCTGGCATTACTCATCATCTGTGTAGAGTAAGTAAGTTTAACATAACGTGACCCGAGATCACATTTCAAAAAAGTACCTCACTGGAAAGGCATGCACATTATCTGAGTAACAGTATGCTCTACAAAGCCACGGAAAAATGATATTTTAAGAATTACCACATACAGATTTCATTTGGGTGCAAGTGTTTCTTGCTGTCTTTGAACAAACCTGGCTGTGCAGCTGACAGAGTCACCGAAAACCCACTGAAAAGTTCGGATCAAGCAGGCACAACATGCTAAGTAGGCACCACTGCATTCGTAATTAGAGAAAAGGGAAAGAAACTGGGCACATCTTGTAGATAATTCATATATTCAGATTTTTGCCAGATGATAACAAATAGAATAATTTAAGCATAAGACTAGGAAACCTTAAACCAGTATTGAGCTACGAGACGTAAACAGGCACAGATAGAAAGACTAAGTGTGATGATTTACCAGTTTTACTCTGTCTAAATGTGTGTGGATCTTTAATAAATTTCATTATGAAGAGACGTGATTTTAGATAAAAAGGATTTCAAAGAAAATTATAAAAAAAGAATTTCCTGAAAACTTCAAGTAGTTTTATATGTTTCGAGGAGGAGAACATTTCTCTGTCATCTAGACATGATAATTCAAAACTCTCTGTCGTTGTGCCTTTATTGATTTGTTTATGTAGCTCCTGTGTTCTAATAGCACCGTTATTTTCAAGTAAACACCCAGTTGCTGTGGGGGGTTTATGGTTCACGGCAGTGACTGGAGAATTTAAAAGGGAAAGAAGAAAAGAGACGCAGGGTGTGCAGTCAGGATTGACTAGCTCTACATTTCGGCAACAGTGATCCCTTTGCTCCAGATGGATGAGGCTGTTTGGATTCTCACCCTCTCTCTGGGATGGCGAATAGAGGACTAAGTTACCAAATATCAGGTAGCCCCTTAGCAAGGGAGAAGAGGAATTTAATACTTCTCTCATATAATGCATTTACTACTTCTCTCTTATAATTCATATCCCAGGGATGATCACATAAATTCTCTGTAAACAGTAGCTAGCTAGCATTTTACCACCACACAGCCAAATAAAAAGCACTCCTGGAAAAGTTCTTTGTGTCTGAACTATGGTCTTCCGAAGAGAGGCCTGTCAATAATTAAAGGACACTTTATGTTCCTGCATATACTGGAACAGCAACAATAACAGGAACAAAAGACTCTTTATGTGTGCTTTATTTTTGGTGGACACTTTTCGTTCTGCAAGCAATCTGAGCCAATGTGCAGAATTTCTCATGAAAAGTTATTTAAGATATGATCAATTTAAAATGGTAATGCTCTGGTTAAGCATCTAAATGATGTGAAACAATCCTGGTACCTTCCTAGTCACTTCGGTGAAAACTTTGTATGTTTAGTCTTTTATATGATAGCAAAAGGCTCCTGGAGGCTGGCTGAGGCACACGGACTTCGGGAAAACACGACCCACTCACTGTATAATGACGCTTTCTCTGATTACATTCCACATTGTCTACTGGAAACGTTCTCCTAACGTTTACTCAGATGGGACACATCATTGTAAGAGAGGAATGAGCTTTCTAGACCATCTAGTCATTTTTTTTTTTTGTATAAAAAGTGAAAGAGATTCATAGGCATGCACAGGCTTTGTCTAGACACACACCGCAGTGATGTCAGCACGTCCACCAGCCCCCTGACTCACTGTGCAGTGCTCTTTCTGCTACCATGGCAAATCAGAGTCCAACAGAGAAATATCTGAAATGCCTTCTCCAGCCTTCATGCCTAGTTGGAAGTTTTATTTATAAATGGGGAATTGGGAGCAATCCAGTATGATTAGGTATGATCTTTATTGATGAATATGCCACCAAATATAATTTTAATTCTATGCCACCCGGGTTTTATTTAAACTACTTTAAATGGATAATGGTCAGTTGTATGACCCTTTCGCTAACTGTACTCAAAGATCTTTGGGAGATGGCAAATTCAATTTATATTAAGGTGCTGGCAGTCTATTTATAGTAAACCTATCTTTAATTTCTTTAAGAACTTCTGAGAGTAGTGTCAGTGCGTGGCATCCTGAATTGGAGGAGACATATTATCCTAAAAGAGCGCTGTAATGTTGTTTAGCTCTGACAGGAGAATTTTCAGAGTAAGGATGCTTGAAAGTCTTCATTGCTGTCCTTACAGGAGAAATGATCCACTTGCAGATGATGGAGATGGAGGATAGATTTAAATGGCACTTCTTTTTATTACTTGGTGAATTTATTTTTAGTGTATGTCTCCTTTTCAAGAGATGAAGTTATAACAGGACTAATACTAGTGGTATTGAAGGTTACAATGGCTGAACGCCATCTTCTCAAACATTTATTCCATTTAAACAAAAATACCTGATAGAGAGAGCATTTCTATTATTCACAAGAAATCACATAACATAGAGGTTTCTAATGCTCCTTTTGTAATGGCTTCTTTAAATACTAGGGGATGCAATTCAAATTTCCACTTTGTTCAGACTTCACACATATACTTTATTCAGTTGATCACCTTTTTATTCTTTATTGTATTCTAACTTGCCTTTGATTTTTTAGAACACCAGAAGTAAAAATCAAGTCTATAGTTATGTAAAATACAAAATTCCTCCCCATGCATTTACTTAAAGACAAGGTAAAAACAAAAACAAACCCAAATGAAAACAAAGATGTAAAAAAAAAAAAAAAAGCCAAACAAAAAAACAAATATGCTTCACCATCTATAATTTAACAATGATTCAAATTTGTTATGTTAAAGACAACTATGTTGTATGGACTATTTTGTATTTTAGAAATTTGATATTTTATGCAAATAGACTTTCCTTTAGATGAAAATTTTGTTTCTCCCAGCAACCGATTGTGATACTAGACATTTATGAAGACAACCAGAAATCTCAGTTGATGCTTTTAGTGATTGCATCAGATTAAAGATAACCCCACCCCCCAAAACAAATCTCATAAATATACATGAAATCACAAAAACTGGCTGAAGTCTTAACTTTTAATAAGCTAGTGTTTTAGCAGTGTTTTAAATTTAAAGAAGAAGAATGATTGTCGCCATTGTGGTTGGCATATCAGGTGGCATAACTTCCCTTTATTAAAACTTTATCCCAGAATTTATATAGCCTAGAAAAAGCATTAAAGCACTTCAGTGCTCTTTTAAAGAAAAGAGAGAAACAGAGCTAAAAAAAAATATGATGGTAACATTATATATATTAAGTTTATTTCAAAAGCGCTTTCAATTTTGCCTTTACACAAACGAGAGAAAATCTGTTAAAACTAATCCACAGCACAAGAGCAATTCAATTACCACAAAGAAGATGACATAAGCCGCCAAGTGAAAGGAATTCAGACTCCAGGGCTGGTACATTTTGCTTTTTGATCCAAGTCCCTTCTAGGTGAAAATGGAGCACCTGTAGTAGCATATGGGATATTTGACTTGATTATGATAATGCTGCAGCCCCTACAGGAAAGGTTCATGGAAACATACCGGTGTGCGCCTTTACATAATAGAAGCAAAAGACTCCACAGTTATAATACATAATTTAACTATGCAAATACAGACTGAGGTGTGTGGTGATTTATCTATTTGCAATAGCTTGAAATTCTTTGAGAGGATTTTTAAAGACTTTATTGTCTAAAAATGAATATTTATAATGCTTTAAAGACAGTGGTTACTTACCGGCTAGGCTGTGATGTTTGGAACCAATAAAGAATGAAATGAAAAAACATATTTAGAAAAACTTCTAAGTGGGTTTTGGATAGATTCTGTGAAGACATGCATCAAATTACTTGAACGGATGTAACCCCTTTTAGAATATGATACCCACATATATATGTGTTATATATATGTATGTATGTACATAAAACCTATATAACTATTGAGTTTTATTCAAATATCCTTAATGTCAATTAAGGTACTTGTTTATCATTCATTTTTCTTTACTCCCAGGAAACTAAGATATTTCTTTTAAGATCATGTGAAAATGTTTTTATATATTGAAACAGAAACATCAAAATTCATTAAGAACAAAGCTCTGGCATATTAATCTGTCTGCCAGTTCTCAGCCTGGTGTGAATTCATCTGCTTGTGAATCTTGAAAGTAGATATCAAAATAGAAATGCTCAGTAATGATTTCAGTCGTATTAACAGATTTGCCTTTTATTAAAAACACAACGCTTGATAATCTTGTGATAGATGTGATCTGAATACGCTGAACCGTAAATTAGAACAAGTTTCCCTCCTACATTCTATCCTAAATCTATACGAAGAGGCATCCATTACTTGCAAAGTTTCAAATGTTATTTGATTTATATGCACTTGAGAAAACGATTTCCCTTGGAAACAACAAGGACAAAATGTCCAAAGACATGGTAAATAGATAATTTCTTAATTGCAAAGCCAAATAGATTACACACATCCTTGGAAAATCTAAGACATCTGCTTTATTTGAGGCCAGAAGAAAGACATCTGGGGGCTTGAATGTTTCTTTGTGACCTGCTGCAGTGTGAGTAACCTTGTAGTTAACTAGGCGTTTAGTCAGGTCCCAGAAAGATCATTGCCTGGACTCTGCCTCAGAGACTGATGGACACCCAGGCCAGAGCTGAAATGTCATACCCAAAAGATCACTGAAACCAGGCAGTCGGGGTGGAATTGTCGTAACTGGGGCAGTGTAATAACAGCCGTCAACCATTTATCTCTCTGGCAATCACAAACCTACACACATGAAATAATCAGTGGAGCAGAACAAAAATTTAAAACCTAAAAATAAAAACGTCAGCACCACATCTTCTAGAATCATTTTGGTTTCTGACTAATTTGTAACCCTATTATTATTTTCAAATATGCTTAAATACTGGGGCCCTTTGTCATACAAGAAGCCTTTGGTATTTCATATGGCATTGGCAGAATAAATTCACATGTAAAAAATTTTAATTGTGGGCTTTTGCAATGACAGTTGACTTCTCTTAACTGCAAAGAAGCCACAATAAAGTAGCTCTTCCGCTGTTTGGTTATATTCCTGGGTAATGTTATGTGAGTTCCGTCTGGCACAGAGTGGTTTATTTGTTCAAAGCTGCCTCCTTGATGTTTGGGTTTATTTGCTTGTTCATTGGCCAAAATGAGTGCCCTTCTCCTGGGTTTCCCGTCCCTGTGTGACTTGGTAACAGAGTCCAGATGCAGTGTGAAGGCTTGTGCTGTTTGACAAACAAAACCAAACCCCACACTGCCTGCGAGTTGTTGATAAATCTTTCCATTGAAATTATACTTGTCTAAGTGGCAGAGATACAAGATTCGCTTCTTATTCAGTATTTGACTACACGGACGGCACATTTAATCGCTCCCCATAGGCAGGAGTTTGGCAGGGAGAAAGCAGCGCGTTTTCATCGGTCTGTCTAGCTATATTTCAAAGCACCCCTTGCCACAGCGCCTGCATATTTGTGTTGGCATTAATAGAACAAAAATGTGTATTGGGCTTGAAAGGTGTTTTGATGGTAGGTAAACATATTTATTTTTCACCTGATTCTATTTTCTGTACTTCCTATACCAGCAAGGCAGCTGAGAGAAGGGTGCTTGCATTAGGGGGAATTAGGAACTTATGGTTTTCTTTCTCAAGTACCACCTTTAGACTGTGAATACAGGGTTAATTTAATTAAGTCACAAAAACCTAATGGTGGGGTTTAGAAAACAGACCCAAGAAGAGAGGTTTTTGTACTTAAACAGCAAAGCAGCTGCAAATGAACCAATGAACCAGATACTTTATTTAAAAAAAAAAATTTGGTTTCCTTGATTAAAAAATTGATTCTCTTTATACGTTCATCATCACTCTTCAGGAAAAAGATTAACATAACGTGGATGATTCTCAGTGTTAGAGAAAAATAGTACACGTAGTTGGACTACACATTTTTGTAAGCACCACAATATTGAAATTCAATGTTGATTTATGAACAAAAATGAAAAATATGAGCAAAATCAACCTTAGAAAACTTTTTGTACGCTTTTGGCACAGCACTTTTTCCTGATCTCTCTCATATATCATGGAAGGATCTCTTTCTCTGTAAAAATGCCTGATAGTCAAATATCTTACTTTGGACATCTTTCATGTTGTAAGTTGTTTCTGTTTTTTTTCAAAATAGCATCTCACACTAGTATCCTGCATTTTACTTTGAAAGCTCCTTTCTCATGCTTGTCTCATTTTGAAATGACATGGGATGTAGAGGCAGGCAAAATGAGTTATAAAATAGGCTCTTCTCTTTACTCATTAGAGGCCTGTAGACCCACTTAACTTCCCTGTTTCCTGCCTTTTCCCAATGAACTCTACCTTGCCACTTGCCTCCCAGATTAAAGCAAAGTCAGGTCATTTGGCTTCTGTATCATTTTTCTCTCTTTCCCTAAAAGGACAAAGCATTTGTTAGTTTGAATCCATTAAAACAAAAACAAAAATGAAAAAAAACGGTAGTAGTATATAATAGCAGAAGACAAAGTTTTGTTTTCTGCTTTGTCAGGAAACTAACAATGTACCAAAATAAAAATAAGTAGTAACAGCCTGCTGTGTGATGAGATGCTGGAAGCAAGCAAAATGGAGGCTGCTGTCTTGACAGCTGAGAGAGCAGACTCTTCTGGAAGGTGGGGGGGACGGATGGGATTTTTCTATAAATTTAAAGAATTTCTCCCAATGATGACTCTATAAAGAATACTTTCCTAATGTTGGAAGAGCGGTATCCTCTATTACCACACTTATAGCGAAATGTAAGAATGCATGAGTGGTGGGTGTTTTGTTGTGACATCTGAACTATTTGTAAATATTGTTCACAGCTTTCTTAGCATATTTTAGCGAGGCAACATTTCAGGAAAGTATAATTTATTGCACATGATATAGATGGTGAGCTTCCCAACCCATTCACTGTAGATGTGTTTGCACAAAAGAAAACAGACACTAGGCATATTAGATTAAAGTAGAACATTTTGGTCTGTGGGTCTAGAGTTCCTGTAATGGTTGCTCTGCCTTTATAAAAACATCAGTGAGGTTAAGAGATTGGCCTTACCTGATGTCAGGGTCCCAAATAATGTAAGTGCCAGCCTGGTTGGGGGAAAAGTGGAAAAGTGTATTTTTTTCTATGAGTGTGACGTGCTTACTTGTTTGTATGTCTGTGTGTGTGTGTGTGTGTGTGTGTATTTTTTTCTCCCAGATAGCCTCTTTTGCGACCCCAATTCCACTGTGCATAGCATTTACTTTTTTCATTCTGTGTATATGTATGTATATATATATATATATATATATATATGTATGTATGTATGTATGTATGTATATCTCCTTTGCCTCTGTTTCTTTTGGCCTTGTCTTATTCTTTCAAATTTTGCTCAAAGGGAGATAAAGGTCTTAGAAGAAATGTTAAGACGCTTTTCTTCCCTGTCTCTTCCTTGCCCACTTTAAATAACAATGAAAACAGATTCTCCTTTAGCTAGTTTTTCTTTTTTAGAGCTGTCATTTTTTTGGAAGAAACAAAGAGTTCGAACTGTCTGGAAAAGTTGTTCTGTTTTCAGGATAAAAGTTAACGGCACATGATTTCGACAGCAAGGCCTGTTTGTTTTCCGTGACGGAGGCCTGGCAAACTTGATTCCCCCTCCTTTTCTCTCCCTCTTCCTCTTTGTACAAAGGGGTGTCAGCTCAACTTCATATAGAAGCCACAATTATGTTGAGTGCCTACTATGTTCCAGACCTGTAATAACTTGATGGTAGCTCTGGGAGGGAAAGGGGACCAAACCCATTTTACAGAGGTGGAGACTGAGGTAACGAGCTAAGGTAACACGTCTGAGGGCACGCAGCTGGTGGGAGGCATGCCGTGATAGGAACCTAGGGTTGCCTCGCTTCAAAGCTGATGCCATTTTTCCTCTACCGTAATGCCTTTCATAAATGTGACATTTGTTATAGAGGAATAGTTATTGACCATGGCTGCAAATCAGAATCACCCCTGTGAAACTTCTAAAAAATTCAAATACTTGGTTCCTGTTTCTGAAACTCTACTTTGGTAGATTTAGGGAGGGAAACTGGCACCAGTGTTTTTTGAAACATGACTGGTTTCTCATGCCCATCATAATAGTCATTGGCCTAAGAGTGCCCCTGCCTATCTCTCTTAGTTGGTAATAAGACAGTTCTGATAAGACAGAGAATGTTATGTGAAGTTGGCACCAGATGCAGTATTTCTTGGTTCTTAATAGTGTTGATATGCTGTTCCATCCAGCTTTGCTTTGTTTTCCATCCGTTTTTCTGGGATAGGTAATGCAGAATGGCCACTGATAGATACTGCTAGGATGGCTATCGGAATGTTTTCAGAGGCATTTTGTCTGTTGAAGATAATAACCATAGCAAAATGGTGACCTGTGGGTGAAAGGCATTTACCAAGTCACCCATTACAGAAGTAAGTTTGCAGTTTCCTCAGCTGAAAATATTTAATTTGTATCATTCTCATAGGTTCCAAGAGTCCACACCTGATTCTCAGTGCTGTCAACCTCAGTCTTAGGAGGCCTAGGTGAGAAAGCCTTGTCTGCCCAGTAAATTCAAATTTGCTATTCAGTTCATTAGTTTCATGTAATATTGAAAGGAAGACCAAGCAGAGGCCCTCTCTAACTGACTAGAAGTCTCGCGTATTGCTTACACCGTGCATTATTAAATCATATGTAGCTTGAATAGGAGTATTCATGCCCTGTTTACACCTGCTTCTGGCATTGAACAATCATAAATGCTATCGTGTACTTCCATAATGAATTTCCTGAAAATGGGCTAAAACATTTCTTTTCTACTGTCTTCCAGTTAATGGTTTGTGCCAACAAATCGACTATCGTGGAGAAACCAGCAGAATATGAACACGTTCAGCTTATGGCTTACTAAAACTGAAAAAAGAAAAAAAAATGACACCTACTGCTGATTTCATTTACCTGAATGCCCCTCTCAAGTCTCACAGACCTATATGCAGGCATCTTGCCATCAATGACTATCACGGATCTCACAAGGATTACCCAAATAACGACTCAGAAAAGCATCTTTAGGGAAATCGGATCTTAACCCCAAAGTCTACTTACCAAGTATTATTGCAATTAAGTTAAAATGGAAGCATTTTAAAACAGTCGAGAGCCCAGTGGTGCCATTCCTCATCTGAGACAGGTATTTTTTTTTTTGTTTTATAAAATACAATTCACTCTTTTATAAAATATGCCTGGTATTTCCCAACCACATGCCCGTGCATGTCCTATACACATATCTTAGTTAAAAGCACTACTCAGTGAGTTTTTACTTTGAAAATGTTCCGTCCTATTCTTTACCTCCTTTTTCTGGTGCTTCACCCCCTACCTCCCCGGAAACAAAGGCGTAAATGCTGAAGCAGCTGAGACAATCTATCTCTGTAATGGAGAAGCAAGTGATTCTGCCTGACTCTCCCTAATGGTACCAGAACAATCCCTGCCTGGCTGAACCCAGCGAAGATCCAGTGATTCAGGGGTGCCTTGCAAACATTCGCTCCTGCTTTCTAAGTGAAAACATACATTGATAAAGACCCTTAGTTTATATATAAAGTATAAGCAGCATTAAGACTTAATTTTCAGCCTAACCCTCAAGACATCCTCCCTGGCATCAGTATTAAAGCAGGAACCAGGGCTACATTTTCCTATTCGATAATAAGCGATGGAAGTTGCATGGGGTCGAGTCTCTAGGAAATCCCCTCTTTCTTTGAAAAAATGTCATTGGTGAGATAGGAGATTGGCACCACAATGAGCAAAATATAGTGCGGGCTGATACGCATTGTCAGGTAGAATTTGGTTTGAGACACTGACTTTTGTCTGTGTGGTGTCTCCGTTCCAAAGAAGATGGAAGATGCAAAATTGCAAGTTTCCAATCTCTGGTTAATGTGGTCTATACAACTGAATAATGTATAAGGAGATGTTCCTTTGATAATGTCACAATTATTCATTGTACAGCCATAAACTCAAATATTCACATTAACAGCTAGGTATTATTTTTCTTCTCTGAAATTAAGTGAGCGGCATCAGTGGTCATAAATGAGAGCATTCATCAAAGGCGGAGCCATGGCAGAGGATTAAGAGAATGCTGATGAAGTGTCCAGATTCCCATAACTTGCAATGGAGCTGCATTCAGCATTCCTTTATTATCCATCTGCCACATAACAAAAAGTCTCCTATATTTAATGCAGGTTTGCCCTAGGCCACGTAATAGGATTAGGAATAATTTCTACAAATTTACAAAAACAAATCACATGGGAAGGCTTAGAATTTGCTAATAATTTCTCCATAGCTGGGAGATCAAAGGGATGTAAGAGTCCCTAGCCAGGCGGCAGTTTGACCCGGGCCAGGCTTTTTTAATGAAAGGGTTAATCTTCTCCGAGGTGACCATAGAGGAGCAGATAGTGTGACCAAAGGCAGATTCGGGCCCCCAGAAAAACAAGGAAGAAAATAGTCTGAAAAGTACAACAGCAAGAAAACATTTACAGAATCACACTACATTTTCTGGTTAGAAAAAAAATAAAACTGCCGAACCTCATTGAAAGGGGCAAGACAAAGGAAGAGAGCTGGCTGAGAAACAAACCCAGGAAAGATCAAAACCCCTCCTCTCTGCCTTGAGGAAAAAAAAAAAGAAAGAAAGAAATCCGGCAGCTTGCTTTTCCGTTTAAAGGCTGCCCCACCGTGGGCAGGTGAGGGCCATCTTCCATTTGCCCACTTCCACTGTTCTGGTTGGATTCAGAGGAGGAGCGGCCGGCCTGGCAGGGTCTGCTGGCACAGGGAGTCGAGCCTCCTGGAAGGTGGTGCCATTTCTGGTGCACTGCTTTATAGATGGGCAGATTGGGGTCGAAAATCATGAATTTGTACAAGGACTTGCCTTGTTCTTAAAGGGGAATGAAGGTAACAAAGGCATATTAAAGATAATCAGGGCAGCTAGGACTAATGGCATCGTTCCAGTGCCTTCTAAGTTCTCTGTTATCAGTTTGCATGGGTGGCAACCTGTAGCCCTAATCTCCTGCCTTTTCTTCCTCAGTGGCTGGAACATTGTAGCCAGGACTCCCCACCCGTCCAGAGCCCCATCTGCTCTTTTTCCTAGAAACGGTTAGGGGATCGCATCGTCAGCTGCGTGACTTGTCCTCAAGACATCGTGCACGGAGTGCTGTGTTTCTCCTTTGTCTATCGTGCCACTCATCAAATGGAGGGTCAAGTTTAGAATCTGTCTGATGTATGAGAGATGGTAGATAATTGCATAGTCTCTGGGAAGGGTGAGTCAGCCCTTTGATGGAGGTGAGAGGTTCCTGTTGCTATGCCTCTGCGTCTGGGAGTTGATCCAGAGAAAGGGAGATCAAAGTGGCCTGCCCACCCACTTCTCTTACCTATTGGTCTGTTAAGACTGAGGTGAAAGTCCTTCTCAGAAAGCTCACTAAAAGAGTTGGGCTTGGGAGGAAAGGAAGAGGGTTGATTGAGAAGATGGTATCAGTAATGAACATGATGGCCTCAAAATGAGGAGACTGTGTTTTTTTGGAGTTATACCTCTCTGTTCACTCCTACCTAGCTCCTGATAAGAAGCAGGCTTATGATGAATCGCCTCCTCTCAGGGAAGAGAGAAAGCATCGACTCCTTCCCCCAGTGCCCTCTGATCCTCTAGATTGAAGGAAACTGATTATGGTTATTTCAGGGCCTCACTGGATTTGGTGAAGGACAAATTGTCAAGGTGGACTTCCAAAACCTCAGTATCCTGCCTGCCGGTTTCAAGCAACGCCAGATTTTTTGGTATCGGCAGTGTGGAAGAAGGGTTGGTTCTTTGGCAGAAACAGCAACTTTGAGATATACAATACAGATTGTCTTGGTACTCATAGGTTTATTGACTTATAAGGTGTCCAGAGGTCTAAGGTTACAGCTTATCAACATTTAAGCAGCAAGCTGAGAAGTCCAATTAGGGTTCATTCTGGATCTTTTATTTGGTTAGTGCTTTGCATGTATTGAGCAGTGTCCTAAATGCTGTACATGTGTCAACTGATTTAATTCTCACATATAATGGAAGAAAATGTATTATTAGTGTCTTATAGACAAGGAAACTCACTTAGACAAGCGAGATGGTCTACGGAAGGCTACAGCTGGTCCTTGACAGAGCCAGGCTTTGAACGTAGACCTGAGTAGCATGCTATACTGTCTCTCAATCCCCCCTTCTCTTGCTCGTATGTAAAAACTCAGAGGTGAGAGGGATCTTGGACATAACTGAGTTGTGTATGTATTTCATTTTTCAGATGATGAAATCAAGACTCTGAGGCAGTAGCTGGCTTAATCTAGGTCACACAATTAACGGCAGACCTTGAGCGAAAGAACCCGAGCACCTGACCATCTGCCTCTCTAGAATTCTTTCCGTGAGAGCAAACTGTTTCCCCTGCTGCTCCCCCAGTGAGAAAGCCCTGCCCTTCTCTCTTAACACTGATTTCCATCCCTTCTTTTAAAGCACAAAGGACATTATTCAGCAATCAAACACCACCTACTATGAGACAAGGAATGTGTTAAATTTGGGGGAAGTGAAGATGAATAGAACACAGCTTTTTCCTACCCTTGAAATGCATACTGTCTAGGAGGGAGAGATATAAAGAGAGGGTTGCAACCCTGGGAAAACATTGCTGTTAATGGGGATACATATCCAGTTTGCTATGGCAGCATGAAGGAGAAAGACAGAGCTCTTGATGGTCAAGTCAGGAATCACTTCATAGAAGAACTTGCATGTGAAGTTTTATGTTTTTAAGGGTAAATAGGGCGTTACCAGGTGAACAAAGAGAAGGAAGATAAATTTTGAATCGAAGGACAGAATAGGTGAAGTCACGGAAGCGTTCAAGAGAATGACACATGGAGGAACTGAGTTCAGTCCAAAGTAAATATATGGGACATATTTGTAGTTGGATGCTATTTAAGTATGAAGGAGGGACAGGTAGAAAACGATAAGTGTCCAAACTGTGGCAGTGAGAAAGGCAGGGAAAGAACAGAGGTGAAAGATAGAAAATGGGTTGACAGGACCTGGTGACATGGAAGGTGCAGAAAAGGCACTCCCAGTTTTCTTTCTCAGGTGATTGGGTAGATGGTGGTGCTTTTTGCTAAAATAAGAAATACATGTAGCAGTGTAGGTAGCAAAGATAATTCTATTTGAACAAGCAGTATTTAAGTGTCTATTGGGTATTCAGGTGTACTTGTCCAACTGAACATTGGAAATATATGCCTGGAAATCAAGGGAGACAATTGAGTGGTGGATGAAGATGTGGGCACCTTCAGGCTATAGGTGGTAAATGAAACCATGAAATAGATGAGATCTTTTCAAGGAGTGCACATAGAGTAAGAAGAGGGTGAAATCTCAGTGTCTCAGGAGTAGGCGGAGCATGAAAGCCCTGCAAGCAAAACAGAGAGGGGTCATTTGTTAGAAGAAGAAGAAAATACTCAGACAAAACAGGTGGATGGCCTAAAAGGGAAAGGAGGAAAGGAGTCAATGCCAAGGGAGTGGTCAGCAGTGTTGCTCCGAGGTCAAGGAAACGAAGGACTGAAAAGCAGCCATTGGGGATACCAAATAGTAAGAATGGGGATTGAAAGAACGATTTCAGAAGCTTCATTGTAGGAGCCGTGTAAGCGAATAGTGAGGAGGACAGATGGAGAGTGGGGTTTGCAAACGGAAGGGAGGTGAGGGGGAAGGCGCTCACAAGATCTAGGTAAAAGCACAAGGCATTATAAACCTCTGTAGGCTGAGGGCAAGGAGCTAGAAAAGAGGACTAGGTTGCTGAAGAAATAGAATGAGTCCCAGGGAAGGAGTTGGGAGTGAATGGAATCAAGAACACAGGGGGTCAGTTGGCCTCAGTCGTGACTGAGCCTCAGAGGGCATATGAATAGAGGTGACTTTTTTCCCTCAAAGGATCCCTTTGTAGCCCCTGATGTATCTGAGCGTCTGTGGAGTTTTTTTGGTAGGGCCCAGAGAAGACTTGAATGATAGAGGTTAGGGATGGGATGGGGAAGGAACTGTTTGGAAGTCATATTGAAGGCCAAATGTGTTCTGATAGTGGAGGGTAGGGATGGGATGAGGGACTGAAGAAAAGCCATGTTTCAGGGGAAAGGTGAGAGAAAAGAAAGGGACTACTTTCTCCATAGTGAGAGATGGAGTCTGACAAGAGCCTGACTTAGCAGCAGGAGCTCAGGGCTAAATGCAGTCCTGGGGGCGGTGTCGAGCTTTCATGGAATTTCTGTAACCATCTTCCTGTTAAGCATGGGTACGCTGATAGGCGAAAGGGATGTGTGTGTTTGTTGAAAGTGCCCTTTCTCAAAATACCAGACTATTTTGGGATGAAGCCACTAGCCCCCCCTTCTGGAACTATCAATACACAGAGATAGGGAAGCTGTCTTTATCCTCCCTTCATTTTACCAACACATAGGGACAGTGGGGCTATTTCTCCTCTGTCCTTCGGTGAGCATAGAGAGTGTAGGGCTCTGTTTTGATGGGTGACAAGGCAGCAACTGCAGGTTGGCTGGTGGCAGGAATGGCAAGGCTTGTCTGAGAGAAAAAAGAAAATATGGAACACTCTGGGGCACTGAAGGAGATCCAATTAACCATCACACAGAAGCAAGGAAGGAGGCAGCGTTTTTATTTTACAAAGTATCATGGGCAACTCAGCAGGAATCAGCATGGTGACTGTGTGGATGGTGGCAGTGTTGGTGGTGGCCATGGCAGCTTTATTGGAGGGATTGGTGCTGGAGTACCAGCTTTCAGTAGTCCAGGCAGGACTCCAGGTTTATTTAATCAGGGCCAATCCATGAAACACTGAGAACAAACATTGCGCGTTTCAAGCTGTGGAGTGGAGTATTTAAAAGGCACACATTCCTGAATTCCAACCACCACTATCCCATAGATGGGGGCAAGTTATCGAACTTCCCTAAACCTCAGTTTCTCATCTGAAATATGACGATTATATAACACCTACCTCATTGGGAAGTTCTGAGGACTTATTTTAAATCTTTCTGATGATATAGGTACTGATTTTAGCCCAGAAGCTGGCAATCAAGTCCTCAATAATGAGTAGCTCACTGAAAGATGTAATACTTTGTTACTGGCATCGGGGGTGGGACATGAATGAATGGAGTTTGGAGATACTGAGATCTGAATGTTAATGTTAATGGCTATGTTTATGTCATAGGTTGGGGGAACTTGGACATTGTAATTAAATTGTTTCCCATCTTACCTTAAGCACAGTAAGCAAGTTTACTCGAAGTTAAGAAGAAAGGAACAACAGTTAATTACATTAGAATGCTGCTGAGCTTTCAAAATCAAAAGGATTCTTGGATTTGTACTTTTAATCTAGAGCATATCTTGTTCAGGCACATATTCTGCCCCCACACCCCCTCCCCCCACTTCCTCTTTCTCTAATTTCATTAATTCTGTCTTCAAGATGTTGTCAACATTCTAAAGGAAAACACAGATGCACTTATTTTCTACTGACTTTGCTAACCTATTTTAATTCTACTGAGCTCAAAAACAAATTTTCACAGAGGTAGAAAAGACAGAAACCTGGTCTTGTTTGATTCACAGCTGTTACTGCGTTTCTCAAAGTGTGTTTTGTGGAGCTTCTCATTGGATTTTAATGCATCATATGAAGTAAGGATCTTATTTCACAGAATGGAAAAGCCTGATTAAAAAGGTTTCATTTCTATGGTAAAAGTTTCCCAGAGACTTGCTATGCTAACATGCAGTTGGGTCTTCCAAGCTTATTTGATCCTGAAAATATTTTGTTTAGGAATGGTTGCAGAACTTGTATTCCATGGATCAAGCTTTGGGAGACTTGTTCTAAGAAAACATAGGACAGCCAGGACTCTTGAAATCTGAAATGTTGAAGTAAAAAGAATCTTCTAGAATCTTCTAGAGGAATGAGAAAAGAAACAGGAGATTTTCGGAACTAGCTTTTGGTGTTCTATGCTTTCCCTCCAACATCCCGATCTATTCCATTTGCACTTTAATCAGAACAAGGAAATTTGGGGAATTTCAGTGGTAACTCCCAGGCAAAATTCCTCATGTTACTCTTCTTCCATGAGTGGTAGGAACCATATGATTTTTTTTATATGTATACCATATAACACAAGCTGGCCGTGTGTTATTATTAATTGAATACAAGTGATTTCTGGCAACAACAATTTCTTCAGCAAATACTCCAAACAATAATCAGGGGCAGGGATAAGATAAACTTTATAATAGTACCTAAAATAAATCACAAATGTTACAGATATATTTTTACAGAGGAGTTTTTATTGTTCATGATTGAAATCTTTCTGGTAATTTTAATGATCATCTCTTAACCAAGGCATGGTGGGAATTGTATTCTTCAGTGAGCACATACTCACTCACTATTTTAATTACACTAGATAATCCATGTCAACACTTAGTTACCTGGTTAGTGGTTCTTAACTAGCGATAGGTAAGCAGAAAAAGATTTCTGTATAGCTATTTAAAAGTATACGGGATTAGGCCCACACCCACAGATTCTGATTCGGCGGGATTTGTGTTTTTCTTTACAGTGCTCCCAGGGTGATTCCCGTGCACACCTCGAGTTGAGAACCTTTGGATGAGTGTAATTAAAATAAAAGAAATAATAAAGCTGGTTTTTCATTTATGAAACAGCACGGTGTGCTAGATTTCACATAGTTCTCATTGATGATCGTGCCTGTCAGAATGTACATTTTTAAAGTAAAAATGATTAGCGAACATCCTGATTTGTGTCTATGTCTCTTATCATCTAAAGATTTCTTTGGAGGCAAGTTTGGTGTCAGTGGTAAAGTGAGGGGGAGAACCAGGAGACTGGCTCATCTTTGTAGGGTGTTAGGTACAAAACTCCTTTTTTTTTGAGGCAACTTCTGAAGAGTGTGGTTTATAGGCACTTTTGATGAAGGGGAATATGATATTTCAGGGTAAGAAAAATAAGGAGCAGCAGAATCTCTGGGGAACGCTGTATTAAGAGAGGTGATAATGAAAAGGAAGTAATGGAGCTGAGCTTTCCTTCCTTGGCTTGATGTTCACATCAGCTCATTCTACTCAGATCATTGGCACAGCTACCAACGAGGATATTTTGGATTTGCAAGTAACAGAGAAACTTAAGCCACCTGGTGTGCCCATGAAGAGGTTGCTTAAAAAATGACAACGAACCATGTTGCAGGAAAACAGGACGCTTGTCAAATTAGGAGACCAAATTCTATTATCCTTAGATGTGGGTAGGAGGAAAGCCTGGCAAACAAAGTGTTACAACATCTCTAAATTTCCTAAATGAGCTTTCTAGGATGGAATGGTGGAATGATAGCTTATTGTGCACTGCACGATCCAATTATCCTCATATTTTACCTTTTTTGTTTTTCCGACTTGCTAGTGAGCTCAGGAATAGCTTTTGAGAGAAAAGGTTGGGATTTCACTAACTCTGCAATGGATGAGAGGGTCATGTGTCTATGACATCTGTCACCCTACTGATCTCCTGCGTTGATTCAGAACTGTCCCAGAATGGAATCTGAGGATAAATTAGACACTGGGTAGCTTTGCACATGAGTTCCTTTGAGTAGCTTGGCTTAAAGGCTAATTGCCTCAATCACACAGCACCTTTGAGAACCTTGGATTCTTATATTATTTATCGCAAGAATCAACCACCTACTTGTGAACCCTTCAGGGAAATTGTGCATGATGTTATTACACATTGTGCCTGTTTTTTATTTTACATATATTTAAATCATAGGGGGATGCATGACCCTATCTTAATACCTGTTTTATTTAAAACAAATCATTTGCCCACACTTCGCTCTAAGTAGAACCTGATGGGAATCCCCACCACCAAACCCACCAAATACCCAACCCAAATATTACAATATAATTGAAATTAGATTAAAAAATTAAATGACATTTTGTGGGCTGTTTAAAAGGGTCAGCAATGTGTTTGAGCACTGCGAGATTAACCTTTGCTCATTTGGGAAAATGCAGACTTCAATAGGGATTCTACAGCTGGGGTTGCACTTGCTAAAAGTTTAAAACAGTAATTTTTTCCTAAGAAAGGTCATCTTGAGCTAAAATGTCAAATAAATTATTTAGATTACTGAATTAGAAAAGTGAGGATCTGACAGGCTGAATTTTTTATGCACATTAGCCACAGTCAGGGTCTCTCTATGCTCTTTTTATTAGGTAAAGTGCACCCCCTTGCCTCTTATTAAAAATCTCTCCATTTAGTCCAATACACTTTCTTTGATAGATGACTGTTACTTTTGAGCATCCAAATATACGAGGCTGCTGAATTCACATGGTCTGTATTCATTGTGCGTTCCTCCTAGGCTGGATTCTAGTGAAGAGGAAATTGGAGTGGGGTGGGGGACACAGAAAAGAACATCCATACAAGCACACACACACCAACAATAAATGTTTGTATATATGTATGCATATGAGTACATAAGCGCATATACATGTATATATATGTGTGTATATGTGTGTGTGTGTGTGTGTGTGTGTGTGTGTGTGTGTATTTTTTTTTTAAGCAAGATAATCTTGGACTTCAGCAAAATAAAAACCCTTTCCAAGGGCATATGGTGTGTTTTTAATAGGGAACATGTAATATTATCAGATTGTTCTCATTTAGGAAATAAATGTGATCACGTGGCCTAAAACATTCTCTTAGAAACAAAGGTACTCTTTAAAGGAACCTCTAGGTGCCACTGCCACCTTGGGAATCTGGCAACTTTTGGTTAGTACTTATTTTGTAGAACACTTTTTTAGCTGCCTCTCTGTGTTTGCTTCTATGTATGAGGTAGATCTGCTATGTCTCCCAGTCTTGGCCGGGTGGCCTTATATAGTAGGTGCTCTGTGGGGCCCTGGCACTATCTCCCTGGTCACCTGCTCCAGGTGCTCCAGGAGTGTCCATTGTGTGGGTTGTGGTGCCCTCCTGTTATAGTTGAGCCTTGATTGCTATTGGCATGTCAGTGGGTAGGATTGACTCTCAGGCTGACTGGCTGTGGGGTTTGGCTACATCCACAGCTTATGGGCTGCTGTGTGTGGGGGCTTACCCCACTGAGTGGGATTCACCCCAGTGGGCTCTGCTGCCTGCTGAGACCGCCCTTTGGGTGTGTCACTTGATGAGCTAATTGGACAGTATCTGCTTTGGTCTGAAGCGAACCTCGAAGTAAGTTGGTCCTGGGGCCTCTTGGGAGGGGCTTTGGTGCAGGCCCAGGTCAGCCACTGCCTGTGACTGGTGCAGACTACCTGGTAGGAGCTACAAAGTGATCCGCAGTTGTTCGTTGCCTGTGCTAAACCTGGAAGTGCATGGGAGAGGCCACGTTGTGAACTGTGGATGTCTGCCACCAGTACTGGGCCTGGGGTAGCTCTGTAAAAACCCAGGACACCTGAAGGCTTGCTGCCATCTGCTGGCTCCCATAAGGTTCAGCCACTGATAGAGCCTCATGCAGTATGCAAGTTGGGTGAGGCAGGATCTCAGGAAATCACTAGAGTGGGAAGAGTTTTATTCATCAAGTTAACGTAGATTCTGGTTTGGTGCCAGTGCTGAGCCTGGAATGACTCAGAAAAAGTCTCAGAGCACACTGAGGCCAGTCGACAACTACCTGGGACCCTAGGACTGGTTGCTCATAGAGGAAGTGCTTCTGGCATTGGGGGAGTTGGGTAGGGCAAGTTCCCAGTGAGTAAGCAGGGTGGAACAGAGGAGCTCACCAGACCAATCAGATTCAGATTTAGCTACGGTGGGGGTGGGCTCAACACACAAAGATGGTGCTCACCTGCCAGCTGCACTGAGGAGGCTTTCTTACAGGGAAAATGACGACTATCTCCAGCCCTCTCCTGAAGTCACATACCTCAGTCTGCCCCTTGTATGCCTCTGACTCCCCCTGAGTCACTGTTCCTCTGCTAGAGCCCGGTGAGTGCCTGCGAGTAAGTCTGTGCGCCAGCCCCTTAAGAGAACGTGTGGGTATCCCCCAGCCTTCCGTCCCACCCAGACAGTTGGAATCTCCACTGTTTTCCACAGCCAGATCCTGCGGGGGCTCTTCTTCACTGCACCAGTACTCCAGGCTGGAGCGCCTGGTGTGGGTCCCTCGCTCCTCCGGGGGAACCTCCACAGCTAAGATATCCCTCCTGATTCTCAACTGCCACCTGGAGGTTTGGAGCCAGCCTGTTTCACATCTCCGCCCCTCCTACGTCTTGACATGGCTTATTCTTTATGTCCTTAGTTATAAATCTTCTATTCAGCTAGACTTCAGATGATTTTCCAGGTTGATTATTCTATTATTTAGTTGCAATTTTAATGTGTTCGTGGAGGGAGGCAGGTACAGTATTTATCTACTCTGGCATCTTGGGTCTCCCGAATCTGCGGTTTCTTCAGCAGAGAAGTCCTTTAACATGTTTAGTTGAATGTTTTGGTGCCTATACGTGGAGATGTAGGTGACATTTTCAAGTGTCTTTCTGTCTTCTATATAAAAAATACAGAGTATTCTTTATTTCTGTGAGGTTTTAACTTCTACCTCTTATGTTTCTGGCTTATACATGTATTTTAATATATACATATGTATTTTACCTATTCTTCCTTACAGAGAACTTTAATCTCTAGGATTGTTATTTTTCCAACTTGCTTTTCATATCTACCTCAGGAAATTATCTTTATGTGACTAAAGCTCCTAAGGCTTGTAGAAACTAAATATTATACAAGACTGGGATAGAGTTGAGATTAGAACTCAGAATTTAAAGATTCTTGGTTTTAAATCTCTGGGTGAATTACATTACTTATTTTCTTCCTCCTCCTTCTATAAGTTCCATCCCTTTCCCTCTCCCCATTTTCCCTTCATTTTCTCTTCTTTGTTCTGTCTTCCTTTTTCCTTTTCTGTCCACTGACCACTCTCTTATACAGATAGTGTTGGTGCTTTGTATTTCTAGGCCTCCTGGCATTTGGGCAGAGCTTGGTGACTAGTTCTGGCTAATGAAATATGGGTAGAAATGAAATTTGTCACTTCTGGGTTGGAAAATTGAAAAGCAATCTTGGACCCCTCTAGCAACTTCTCTATTGCCTTGGCAATTGTGGAGGAAGACTTGAATTGTGATAATAAGATTCCAAATATGAAGTCAATCATTTGGAGATGCTCTGAAGAGGCACCAATACCTGTAATGAGTTTTCCATGAGGAAAACATTAACTTTTGCTGGTTTATACATATGGGTTTTTGGAGTTATTTATTACCATAGTACAACCTAGGTAACTCTGACCAAACAGTTTAAGGGTGACTTTTTGTACAGGATTTTATTTTTAAAAAATTTATTACATATTTTTGTTCTTTTGTTCTTCTCTTGGCTCTTTACCCTTATTGTTTTTGTTTTATATAGGGTGTGTGTGAGCATCTAGGTTCAAACAAGGTGAGCATTCTTTTCCTCTTGTCCTCAATGATTTTTCTCTGTAACATTCTTACATAATGTCTATACTTCCTTCACTCTCTGTGTATAATAAGAAACCAGGAAGTGCTGACACACACACACAAATGTTATATACTAGTATTTCTTCCATGTACTTGAAGAGAAGAGTGCCTAGAAATTTTGGAATTTACACATGTCCAATTCTAGAGAAAGAGTTCGCATAGAAGAAAATGAAAGAGTTTCAAAATGTGTATTTCTTTTCTATCACTGTAAAAATAAAGACATATTGCTTTACCCATGGCCCATTAGATCACTGACATTTGGAATGCATGACTGTGGTTTTCAATTGATCTTTAATTTGAAAGCATCTGAGAAGTGGTCTAGGAATTGCTGGGCCCTAAATATAATTTTCCAAATATCATCTAAATTTTTGGCATTGAAGTTACACTAACTTTAAGAGCTTAAAAAATTGGCTGGTGCAATACAAAGGATAGCTAAAACATTCCTAAGCTCAAATTCCTTGTAGGGGGTAATACTCTCTCAGGGCTAATGCATTCCCAAGCAACTTCCTTGAGTTAAGAAAAGGCCTCTGGGACTAAGCAGGCTTTTATTTGTGGCCCAAACATTTGTATGTTTTAGTGTGTGTGTACCTGGGTATAATGTTGATTTATACAGCATTCTCTAGAGGTTAAGGTAAGGATATATTATGCCCTTTTTTTTCATGGTTCTGTACTCAAATGAAATTTCCAGAATATCCCAAGGATAAGAGCTTTCAGAGGCTCCTGAATTAAGTCTAAAATTTTTTGCCTTAATGTTTTACTATAGTTTGGTCTCCCTCTATGCAAACTGCCTTCCGTAAATACAGTCTCTGATCCAGTTGAGCAGCTCACTCTGAGCTTAAAGCCTGTGTTCATACTGTTCTTTAACTTGGGGTTATCTTCCTTCCTCCTCCACTCCTATCTTTGATTTAGCTATTCTTTATAAGCAGCTCAAAGCCCAACTTTTTCACTGAGCCTTCTTTTATTACTAAAGGCAAAAAAATTCTAGAGGCTACCCTTGGGACTGAATTCTACTTTATATACATTATCCAATAGATCATAAATCTCATGGAATGGGGGTGAAGATGAAATAACTTTTTTTGTACAGAGGGGTCCAAGAAAGGGAGCCCCACTTTGAAGACTGAGAAGGGATCATTCAGTCATCAAGCAGGTGATAAAAGAAAATGAGAGAGAGTTGATAATGGGTAAACCAAACCAAACCACCCCACCCCCCTGCCTAAACCAAACCAAACTGAAACAAAAAACAGACAGCATTATATGTATTTAAAATGGAAGCTAATTTAATGATTGCAAAGTATCTTCTGGGATGTCCCTTTTACCTTAGTTTAGTGTCCCTTGTGGGTATCACAAGAGAGTGTTTATCAACTTTCTATCTCTCCATACCAACAGGGGCAAACCAAGGTTTTCTTAGGTTGTAATAGAAGGTTATGTTGCTATTATAATAGTTGGCAATATACTTATGATAATTGGGGCTTCCAATGGTCCATATATCATTCATTGTACAAGTTGTAAGCCTCTCTGTTTCTGCGTAAATTAGTCATGACTCTTAAGTTGTAGGTCACAGAATACAACTGAAATGAGCTTAAGCTAAGGCGAATTTATTGACTCATCAAATAAAGGATTCCTGTGGCTAATTTCTCAAAAGAAAGAAGGTTCTGTTAGAACATACCAATACATTTCCACTAAACTGAGAGTATAGGATGGCCCACAACAAGTATTTGGCTCCCCCTCTGTAATCATTGGGGCAGACCCCAGATACACGATGAGCAAAGATATTTCCTTCTAGACTGGGTAGGGCATCACAGAGAGCAATAGGACACAGGATGGGTGGGTAAAAGATGGTATAGAAGGGAAATACTGAAGCAGATTGATCCCCTGGCTTAGGAACTCATTTTCAAGTTGATGAGCTCTAGTGGTATCAATGTCATAGGCTGCTATCTGAATGACTTCCCCTAGAATATAAAGCTTGATGGATATAAACTTGAAGTCTATATAACTTAACAGAAAGAAAATCTGAAAGTCCTCCTATGTAGACTGAGGTTTTT
>NW_017731743.1:127641-129862 GCF_001890085.2 Hipposideros armiger | reverse complement strand
TTCAGCACTTCCAAATAGTAAACTTGGTTAACTGTTTGTCCAGTTGGTACAAATTCATAATGAATAATCCCTCTGATATAAAAAAAAAGTTAGCAACATCATTACAACAACTTCATGAACTTAATTGTCTGACCTTTGTAAACAGGAGTTTATGGTTGAAACACATCATAGGACCCGTACATTTCACACAGGAATAATCCAGAGTCTGAATTCTTTCCATTGCAGCCATCAGAATTTCCTCACCATCCCCACCTGATCACCAAAGCTTTTCTCTCTCCAGCTTGTAGAGAAACTCTATCTCCTTTTGGTGTCTTAACTCTTTGGAAATGGGGGACAGATTTCTCTGCAAAGGGTCTGAGAAGCCTAGTGACACAACATTTTTTGTTTTTTTGTTTTATAGAACACTATTACATAAATAGGTTAAAGATGTATAATATACATATGCATATATTGCCTCTGTATATTGGCCCCTATGTTGTTTATTTCTTTATGGCAGATCAAAAGAGTTAGCTCAAAGCCTGTTCATGTAAACCTCAAAATTTTGCATATCTAATTGCTTTAAATATCACCCAAATAAGCCTATTCTAAGCCATTTAGAGCACATACCCCATAACATTACATCCCATACCTGCCACCTGTAGGTAAGACAAACCTCGAAGCTGTAAAAGATCCTAAGCCACTGCTGCTCTTTAGAGTTCTCTGGCCTACAGCCTGCAGCGTGACATTGCCTTAGACACCTAAGCCCCATTTCTGGTGTCCCTCCCCCCGAGGAGTCCCATCGCCCTTTTTGCTTACTGGGTGTTGGTCATGCGCTGCTGCCTCTGGGAAGTTGTCTGCTCTTCTTGGGAGGAATAGGACTTCTCTCATGCAACCCTGTCTAAGCACCACCTGACAAAGCTTATTGTGTAATATTGCCATTTCACACTCCTGCCGTTTCCTTGATCAGCCCTGAAATCCTTGAGCTCACTGCAGATAGCCCCATTTTTTCCCCCAGAATAAGCAAAAGTGATAGAAATATTCACCAACTTATTGGCCTTAAGCTCCATCAATCAGAATGGACACCAACTATAACGCCACTGACACAGTAATATTTGTACAACACTTTACTCTGATAGAGTGCCACCAGGCAGCCAAATGGATTCAGTTGATTCGCTTGTTTGTCCATTCAAGAATGCATTGAATGCTTACAAAGTGCCAGGCACTGTTCTGAAACTCCAGCTCTTGCTACCGGTAGGTGTCAGAGCACTCTTGACTACATCAGATGAGACTTAGTAGATCTGGCTGGCCTGGCGTGGCTGTGGAATTTCCTTGACAGGGATCCCACAGAGAGTGTGGCTTCCAGGACTTGGCCTTTTGGAAAAGATGCTGGGACAGTGGTCTGGATTTCTAGAATATACAAGAGCTTCAGCCACGTTGTAGAGGGTACAGATCCCCCAAACCCCTAAGAAGCCCACAGATAACTTGGACTCCAATGGTTTGACCAGAAAAATCTCTGTGATAGTGTCTTCAGGCTTCTAGAATCACCTTGATAGCCAAAAATAAGGGTCTCGTTGCAATAAAACCCTTGTCTGGGAGCTCTCTGAGGTAAAACAGTTGCCACTCTAACTTTGGGAGCATAAGCCTACTATAAATTGATTTTAAATACTGGAGAACTCGGAATGTTTAAAGGTGTATAGGACCTTCAGCTTCTCAAACACGCCTATCATTTCTAGGATCCAGTGGAACCCAGGGTCTTCCTATAGGTGGTGTTATCTAGTGAATTGTGTCACCCCTCACCCACAATTCACAGGTTGAAGCCCTAATCCCCAACTGACTATATTTGGAGATATAGGGCCGATAAGAAAGTCATTAGGGTTAAATGAGGTCATAGGTTGGAGCCCTTATCTAATAGGAATGGTATCCTTACAAAAAGAGGAAGTGCACACACACATTAAAAAGACCACGTAGGGACAGAGCCAGGAGGTGGCCACTTGCAAGCCAAGGAGAGAGGCCTCAGGAGAAACCAAATCTCCCAACACCTTGATCTTAGACTTCTAGCCTCCAGAACTGTGAGACAATACATTTCTGTTATTTATATCAGTCTATGGTATTTTGGTGGTTTTTTTTAGATTTTTTTTATTGGGATATTGGGGGAAGGGGAACAGACAAGTTGTTGTCCTTTTGTTCTTCAGTCTAGTTGTGGAGGACATTGCTTCACTGGCCCAAGTTGGCACCATCATTG
>NW_017731743.1:121373-125206 GCF_001890085.2 Hipposideros armiger | reverse complement strand
CAACACCTGGTAATGGGCAAGCTAAGACCAGTGTCCAACAAGAGGGAGCTAATATGTGAAAGTTAAATGTTTGCTGTACCACTTTCTATATCTCCAGCATATCTGCTGGGCTGGGGGCAGGTCATTAAAGGATGTTGCTGAGAGAGACAATAGCCTTTCACTGTCTCTGAAATCCTGTTAAACTTATAGTCAGCTACATAATTGAGCACTTATTTCATATATTAGCTCTTTAAGCATTGGTTTTATACCCTCACAGCATATGCTGCAATCCACTAGGAACATTAGTGGAATGCTTATGCAAGGAATGCTTCTTGATTGATTGATGGATAGAGTTCCTTATTTAGAGAGATTTTCATGTAATTGAACCACTGTCTATTCATTTTATGTTTGCAAATATTTTTCCAAGTGAGTATTCAACCTGCTCCCAATCTACATCCAAGTTCTGTATCTTATGCATATTTTCTTGCCTGCTTCATAATTCAAATGAATACACGCTTATCTGCTACCCACAGCGGGACAATAGCTGGTATTTTTGGCACTGAATTACCCATTGGCCCATCTGCCTGGACTTGGAAAATGGAGAGCGAAATATGAAGACTGTTGGAGGGGAGTGGTTTTTATCTAGGGTTGTTGCTACTGCACAAGTTGGCCTTAGGAAACAACGGGAAAGGATGGGGCAGGCAGGTGATGAGTTTCTTCATCGTTCCTATTTTTGAAAGACTGATTCAGAAATTTCACCTTAGCTATTAACAACAGGAAGCCAGTTCTCAAACCATTTATGAATGGACAAAGAAGTGGTTTCAGTGATCCAAATCCTGAATGAGGATGGGAGAACCTGAGGAGAGGTGGGGCGAGTTCATCCACAATGACGAAAGGGTTTGTTTGCTGTCCTTTCCCTTCTTCAGCTGGAAGAACTCGCTCACATTAGAGTCAGGGCACCCCTGATCCAGTCCTGTGGAAGGCCCTAACGTACTCTCCTTATGTGTGGGTTAAAAGCCATTGTAGGTAAAGCCTAATTTTGTATAGACAGGCTACAGAAAAAAAGAACTGTATGATTGCAGCTAATCTTTGTGATTTCTGGCCATTTGTTCCTTTAAGGACTGATTAATTTCCAGACCCGAGGGAACTATTCCTAAAACTCTGATGGCTAGCTGAAGAGGTGAAGTGGCTATTCCCACATGCCAGAAATGGGTTTCCAGCGGTTCTAAATGCAGAGCAGGAGTTAATTTGGGGGGAGATGCTTTCATGACTCTGGAAGGGGTTGCTTTAGAGAACTTTTTTTAGGCATGAACCTCTAATAATGAATTTGACATTGACTATTTTTGACATTTCTTAAAAAAAATCTGAAAGGCAATAGTTCAGACTGGGATGTTGACTTCTAAACAATTTCAAGGAGAATGTCATGGTTCTTGTCAAACACACACACACACACACACACACACACACACACACACACACACACACACAGTGCCAAAAAAGTGTATACACATTTTCTTTCTTACAATGTGTATACATTTTTCTGTNGCTCTTCCCGGGTGAGGCAGATCAGTTGCTGGCTTCTGGATGGCCCATCATGGCAGCTGCTGGCTACACACAGTAGCCCATGGCAACCCACTGCAGCAGGGGCTGTGTGGTTGCGGAGACTCACAGCTGCCCAGCTCCAGGTTGAGCTGTTGTTCAGCATCTTAGCTGTAGAGGGCAGTGTCACTGGCCCTCATATGGGATCCCAACTGGGACCCTCTGGCGAACAACGCCAGCTCTTAACCAACGCGCCACTCAGCCAGCCCAGCCTACAGTATTTTGTAATGGCAGCTCTTGCAGGCTAATACAGGTGAATTGGCAGAAGGAAGGCAGATTTGCAACATGTATAATAAATAGGTATGAGAAACCTCTGAAGCATGAAACCAAGGGAGGTATATAGTCAGTTAGAGACTTATTACTTAAAACACATGGCCTTTATGTTAGCCTTTCTGGGTATAAACAGACCTCCATCTCACAGAAACCCAAGAATACAGGATCTAATGGATGTGGTCCTGGCTTCAGGGAGGCTATAGGGATCCCAGTAAAGCAGGGGCACTAGGTTATTTACTCTGGTTCTCCACCACCAGAGGCATTGAACCTGAGTTAGGTTTGTGTCTTTCCCTCTCATTTTCAATAAACTTATTTTTTTATGCTAATCTGTATATATTTCTCTCTTCTCTGTAAATTCTATTCAGCTGGCAAGTGACCCATGAAGGGGCCTGGTTCTTTCTCAACTTCTGCTCCCATCAATCACATGCATATTTGTTCTGTAATTCAAGCATTAGAGCTCCTTAGAGCTCTGGCTAACCTTTCAGCTGTAGGGACCTGTACCAAAGAATCCTCTGGCTCCATTGCCTCTTACCAGCAGTGGGTAGCGTAGAGCCACAGGATCCCAGTGCCTTGTCACCTGAGGGTTGGCAGTGGGTTGTGTGTGGGAAGCTAGTCTGAGCCTCAGCTTCTATATCATCGCCACTTTTGTTGGCATCATCCACCTCTCCTTAAGGAAAAGGATGGTACAACTTTGGGCATGCAACTAAAAAATGAAATAACTTGATTTTACACCAGGGTAACATAGTGCTGTTGACTTAGGTCCATCTCTACCAAAGGCTTCAGGAGATCAGGTCCTGTGAATGCATATATGGGTATACGGGCCAGCCGAGTGGCTCAGTTGGTTAAGAGCTCGCTCAAGAGTTTGAGCTCTGAGCGACAGCAGTTCGAGTCCTGGCCCGAGTTGAGCAGCCGTTGAGCTGCCAACAGGTGGCAGGATGGATCAGCTAAAAAAACAAAAACAAAAACAAAAAATCCCACACCCAGGAACTCCATTTCATTCCTCACCCTCTTCTAAAGGGTGATAAAAGTAGCATCGCATAGACATTGGGAAGCTAAAAAGCTGCATATAACCAATGGGTTCAAATATTGTTTGGTTTTTCCATTTATCACCCTCCTGGGAGAGTGTATGTTTTACTCTCTGGAGATAGAGCCTCATTAAGGCTTGATCTCCTTGGAGCTGCTGCAGCAGGTCGAGTCTTTGAAGGAGTAGGTACCTATCTAGCACTTCACTATAGTTAGGCCACATTCAGGAGGTCAAAAATGCTTCTTGTTCTGACTCAATTGGGAAATGAGCTGATCATAAAGTTGTCTAAATAAATTAGAAACCAAGGCAGCACATTCAGATTTCCTAAAAATGGTTTAGGTGTAGTTGTAGGGAGTGTGGCCAGATGTGACATTGTGCCTTGTCGGCAAGGGTGAGTCATGTGTACGTGTATCAGTCAACAATACCAAAATGTGCCCTAGGTGTCCTAAAAAAGGTCTGTTCTTGCCCAGAGGAAGTCATCTTGGACAGGCCCTTAGTCCAGAGAACTAGGACAGTGAGTACACTCACATACTTCTATACTCCGCTGTTCTATGTGCCTTATGGATGAGAGGCTATTGTAATAAAATCTGGTTTCCAACCATAGGGTTGAGTCATGACGAGAATGGGTGAGAAAAGGGTAGGAGTTTGAACAAATGTGGGCCAGAGAGGATGTTTACTGAGCTTTCTGTCCAAGGAAATACTCACCAGAGGAAAGAATAGAATCAGAATTCAAAACAGGAGATGGGGACTAGCAGCAGGTAATGTAAAGCTGGAAGATCTGGGGTACAGAGGGCCTAGAGCAGTGGTTCTCAACCTGTGGGTCACGACCCCTTTGGGGGTCGAACGACCCTTTCACAGGGGTCGCCTAAAACAAAAACATATTTACATTACGATTCATAACAGTAGCAAAATTACAGTTATAGAGTAGCAACGAAAATAATTTTATGGTTGGGGGTCA
>NW_017731743.1:117649-119813 GCF_001890085.2 Hipposideros armiger | reverse complement strand
ACACAGTGCCAAAAAAATGTATACACATTTTAAGAAAGGAAAACTGTATTAAAATTGTAATACTCGATATATACCAATACCAAAAGATGAATACAAGTCACGTTTGACTTCTGCAATCACAAGAGGTGCTCTCAGTGGTCACCATCAGTGTCCAGACACTTCTGGTTACAGTGAACTCCTGCTTGAGCTACGCTGACCAAAGTGTTCACTTGTATGCATTTTCTGTATATATACACATATACCGGGGTGCCAGAAAAATGTATACACATGACTTGTATTCATCTGATGTTATCAATATACATTGAATATCACAATTTTAATACAGTTTTTTTCTTTCTTACAATGTGTATACATTTTTCTGTGTGTGTGTGTGTGTGTGTATGTGTGTGTGTGTGTGTGTGTGTGTGTAATTTTAATGAAGGAACTTGGAATTTCTTCTGCTGGACAGGAGTATGAGGGTTCCGGATCTCATAGGAAGGACAATATGGGAGGACTGTCCTCTGTGTTAGAAAGCTGACCCGAACACACAGTGGCAGGCAGGGGGACCAGGGAGAAGGGTGATCAGTAGGGTTTGTCTGTGACAGAATTGTAAATCAGCTCAAAGAGAAATTGCATAACTTGAGGAAAAAATTCTTAAGACCATCGACTAGCCTGCAGCACACTGTTTTGTTTCATAATCCTTTTTGCTTCTCACAAGGTAACTGTTACCTTTCTATTTGCATTTCCTCTACATCATTTCTAATGTTCCCAAGGCAGACAGATACCCAGGCCTTACAGGGCAAAGGTCACTGAATTCACATGCTAAAAACCAAATATTTTATGTTTTGATATTTTTAAATCACTGCCATTAAACCCTCTATCCATCAGGAAGAACCCACCATCTCATTTCTAATTCTTATCTCAGCCCCCCTTGAAAACACAGCTTAAAAATCACAATGTTTAAAAAGCTTTTCTTGATTTACTTTATACCATTCTGATGATAGCTTCACTGCAGTTCCCACATCAATAATAACAGCAGTCTCACTGCTACTCCACAAACACATCTATGGCAATTATAGGGCATCAGGCAATGTTCTGAGAGCTTTACACATATATTGACTAATGCAATCTTTACAGCAATCAAATGAAATGAGTAATATGGTTTTCCCATTTTATAGATGAGAAATCTGAGGTCAGGTTTCGCAGCTAAGAAGTGGCAGAAATTCAAACTGAAGTTGTTTAGCTCTGGAGTCTGTTCTTTATGTGTTTATTTCTGGTTTCAATCTGTGATCCTTTCACTGTGTAAGCACTTGGTTTTCTATTGATTTAAATATTATTTTCTTGGTATTCAAATATTTCACAAATGAGCTGGGTATTGCCATTATAATCTTCGTGAGATCAGGAATTTGTCTGAAGCTCATTTACATTTTTGTAATCAGTGTAATTTCCATCATCAGGTGGTAGTTCAATGTGCAATTTATCTAACTAGATTATACTTGGTATTTAATTTCACTCAAGAACTTTTACTAAAATTTTAGTATTGCCTTATTCTCTGTGATACCTAAGCAGCTTGAATCTTGCACATAAAGTGAATGAGGAATATGTTACAAAATAGGAATATCTATTAATTCATGCAACAAGTATTTTTTGAGTATCTACTATGATTCAGGCCCTGAGCAAAACATTCTTATATTGAGGTCTCATGAAACATACAGTCTAGATAAGGAGATCCTGCTAATAACCCATATAATAAACTGTGCTAACTGCCATGAAGGAAATAGTACTGGATGCTATCAGAGAGTGGGATAGGAAAATTGGTGAGAGCCCAGAGAGTCAGGAAAGGCTTCCTGGAGGAGGTGATGTTTGAGTTGAGATCTGAAGGATGAACAGAAGTTAGAATAGTCCCATAGAGCTTTGGGAAAAATTGACTCCTGTTTACCTCTCAACAGTCATCTCTCTCTTGTTCTTTTCATTTTACTCACACTAGCTTTATTTGAGATCATCCAGGTGAAGCATGCTCTGTCTGTTCTATTTTATGTGTTGTTCTCTCTTCCTTCAATTACTTTCCTATTCTTTCATTTCCATTTTTATCTCATTTCAACTGATGCACTTTGGACATTGTGTCAGTCTCGTTCTCCAGAAAAATAGAACATCCTGTTAAACTTATAGTCAGCTACATAATTGA
>NW_017731743.1:72344-117613 GCF_001890085.2 Hipposideros armiger | reverse complement strand
ACACACACACACACACACACACACACACACACACACACACAGATTTATTTTAAGGAATTAGTCCGTAACCTTTAGGGCAGTCTTGCAGGATGGAAACTTAGCAGGAGCTGACACTGCAGTCTTGAGGCAGAATTTTTTCTCCAGGAAACCTTAGCCTTTGCTCTTAAGGCCCTGGATGAGGCAAAGCCACATTATCAAGTTATCTCCTTTACTTCAAGTCAACTGACTGTAGATGTTAATCATATCTACAAAATATCTTCACAACAGCCTCTAGATTAGCCCCTGATGAAATAACAGGGTCCTATAGCCTACCCAAGTTAACACGTAACACTAACCAGCACAGGCATTAATATCTATGTTCAGATAGTTTATAGTAGTGATAATTGCATGGCCTTCAGTTATATTCCTGACCTACCTTCATCTTTATAGGCCAGATCTTCCCACTCACTCTCTTCTTAAAGGTCTTATTCCTATATTTTGGAGGTCCTGTCTATATATTTTAAAAACTTCAATTGTACAATGTTTTCTATTTTACTTTTAAAATCTTTCTGTTGGGAATATTACCCCAAGTTCACTAGCACGTTAGGTCTGTTTCTCCAGGAAATCGCCTGTAATAACTGCTCGCCTTGACATTTTCCTGAGTTCAAACTGATAACCTTGGTTTGAGCCATTATTTATTCATTCATTTAATCCTTCATTCAGCAACAATGATTTTTAGTACTGACTACATATAAATGCTCCATCTTATATGTTCTGATGCATATATAAAGTAAAGTAAGACATCTTTATATTCTTTTTATTCCCTGCATTACTATTTAGCTGACCACAGAGAAACACATTTACCACTATTCAGCTTACTTTCAAAGCCTCTTAAATCTTCCTGCAGTTTATCCCTCTTGACTGGGTTCTCTGCAACCTGAAAGATATCAGTATTGTTTGCCAGCATAGGGATTTCATTAGATGCTCCCTCATCTAGATCATTTATAAACATGGCTTGGCTTTGATCCTTAGGAATTTTTAGTGCTTACATTTATCCCTCTAAAGGAGAACTTATTTATCCCTCCCCTTTATAATTTGTTTCTTACTTATAACTAAATGTCCCTTTACGCCCATTATGACTTTCCTTAAGTAAACTTTTTACTGAAATGTAACATACATACAGAAACATTATCAGAGAAATTTTCACAAAGTGAACATACCTATAACCACTACTCACTTCAAGAAATAGTTATCAGCATTCCTCAAAAATCTTCCTCATTCCCTCTTTCTTCACTATGTACTCCTGAAAATAAACAGAAACTTTCTGATGTCATAATTTGTTTTACTAGTTTTTAACTGTATATAAAGGAATTATACAGTTTGTGCTATTGTAAGTCTGGTTTCTTTCTCTTCACATTTCTGAGAGATACAATGTTGCTACACCCATTTTGTTTGAAGTAGAAAGAGTAGAGAATATCAATGCTCTATGATATTGAATGCATACACATATACAATTTATTTGTCCATTTCACTGTTGATGGACATTTAAGTTGTTTGCAGTTTGGGCTATTTAGTGCTACTATGGACATTTGGAAATGTCTTTTGATGCATATATGTATGCATTTCTGTCGAGTATATATCTAGGAATGAAAAGGTTGAGTTATAGGGTATATTTATATTCAACTTCAGCAGATATTGGCAAACAATTTTCCAAAGAGATATCATGAATTTCTAAGCATTCTTGTTGTTATCACACTTGGTATAGTCAGCTTTTACATTTTAACCTTTTATTATTGTATTTTGAATCTCTTTTCCTAATGACTAAAGATGCCGAATGATTTACTGGCCATTTTGGTATTCTTTGTGAAGTACCTGTTAAATCTTTTGCCCATTTTTTTTCTATTGACTTATTTTCTTATCAATTTGTTGGAGTTATTTGTATATTTTAGATGCACATATAATTTGCAGGTATATATTGCAAATGCTTCTCCTACTTTGTGACTTTTCTCTTCAGAATAGTATCTTTCAATGAAGAAAAACTCTTACTTTTAATATAGTCAGATTTATCATTTTTTTCCCTTTATGATTAGTATTACATATAATGGTAAAAAATATTTACAATCACCAAAATATTCTGTTTTCCTCTAGAAGGTTTATTGTTTTTACTTTCATATTTAAATCTACCATCCATCTGGAATTGATTTTTATGTATAGTGTAAGGTAGGGAACAATATGTTTCTTTTCTATAGTATATCAACATTCAGTTGACCCAACAGCATTTATTCAAGACACTGTGTTTTTCCCATTGTCTTCAAAGTAACCTTTGTCATAAATCAAATGACCATATGTATATATGGGTGTGTTACTGGACTCTCTGTTATGTTTTATTGGCCTATTTATATTTCTTCAGGCCAATATCACAATTTTTAATTACTGTAATTTTATAATAATTTTTGATATCGCTTAATATAAGTCCTTTAGTTTCTTTTTTTATTCTTCAAGATTGTTTTCACTCTTCTTGGTTTTTTGTACATCTATATACAATTTAGAATCAGCTTATTAAGTTACACATACACACCCACACCCACACACACACACACACACACACACACACACACACACATGTACAGAAACCTGTTAGGAGTTGTTTGAGATAACAGTAACCATACAGATCAATTTTAGGAGAATTAACAATTTTTTAAATTAAAGTTTATTGGGGTGACAATGGTGAACACACAATGTGATATATAGATGATGTATTACAGAGCTGTACACCTGAAATCTATGTGACTTTACTAACCAATTGACACATTTCAATATTGAGTCTTTCAATCCCTCAATATGGTATACCTTGCCAATTATTTAAATTTTCTATGAAGTTCTTAATAATTTCCCCTTATTTTATTACTGCTGTGAGAAATATAATTAATTTTTGTATGTTGACATTGAATCAGGGCTCTTGATAAATTCAATTGGTAATTCTAATTGTTTATATGTCAGTTCTTCTGGAATTTTTCTTGCTTTTAAATAATTATAGTTTTATTTTATTTTTCCTCTCCATTTATTTTTTTTAAATTGCTTATTTTTATTCAGTTACAGTAGACATTTAATATTATTTTATATTAGTTTTAGTTGTACAACATAGTGGTTAAATATTTATATAATTTATGCAGTGAGCCCCCGAATTAGTCTAGTCCCCATCTAATACTACACATAGTTGTAACATTATTGACTATATTCTCTATGCTGTACTTTACATCCTCATGACTATTTTGTAACTACCAATTTGTATTTCTTAATCCCTTCACCTTTTTCACCCAGCTCCTCAACCTTCTTCCCTTTTGGCAACCATCAGTTTGTTCTCTGTATCTGTGAGTCTGTTTCTGTTTTGTTTATTTTTGTTCTTTAGATTCCATATAAGGTGAGATCATATGGTATTTGTCTTTCTCAGTTTGACTTATTTCACTTAACATAATGCCCTCTAGATCATCCATATTGTCACAAAAGATAAGACTCCATTTTAATTTATTTTTTTATGGCTGAATAACATTCCATTGTGTTTTTGTACCGCTTGTTTATTCAGTTGTCTATTAACTAGCACTTAGGTTTGATTCCATATTTTGGCTATTGTAAATAGTGCTGCAATACACATAGGGGTGCATACATCTTTTTAAATTAGTGTTTTGGATTTCTTTTTTTTTTTTATTTGGGTAAATACTCAGAAATGGAATTGCTGTGTCATAATTTTTTGAGGAACCTCCATACTGTTTTCCATAGTAGCTACACCAATTTTCAATCCCATCAACAGTGCACGAGGGTTCCTTTTTCTCCAGATCCTTGCCAATACTGGTTGTATGTTGATATTTAAAAAAAAAAAGATTTTATTGGGGAATTGGGGGAGGGGAACAGTGTTGGGGAATCAGGGAAGGGGAACAGAGAACTTGCTGTCCTTTTGTTCTTCAGTCTAGCTGTTGAGGACACCGCTTTACTGGCCCATGTTGGTATTATGATCATTGTGCTCTTCCTGGCTGAGGCAGATCGGTCGCCGGCCATTGGACGGCCACTCACGGAGGCTCACAGCAGCTCATGAGGGCAGCCGGCCACTCAGGGTAGCTCACAACAGCCCACTGCAGTCCACTGCAGCCTACGCCATCGCCAACGACTCACGGCAGCCCAGTTCCAGGTCGAGCTGTTGTTCACAATCTTAGCTGTAGAGGGCGCAGTGTCACTGACCCATGTGGGAACCAAACCGGTGGTTCTGTTGCTCAGAGCTCGAGCTCCCAAGCCAACTCTTAACCAGTTGAGCCACTCCACTGGTCCATGTTTGGTGATTTATTGATGGTGACCTTTCTGACAGATGCGAGTTGATATCTTATTGTGGTTTTAACCTGCATTTCTCTGATGATTAGTACGTTGAGCATCTTTTCATAATTGGCCATGTGTATGTCCTCTTTGGAGAAATGTCTGTTCAGGTTCTCTGCCCATTTTTTTTATTGGGTTGTGTTTGGTTTTTTGTTTGTTTGTTTGTTGTTGAGTTATATAAGTTTTTTTTCTTTTTTAAAAACATAAATTTTGGATATTAACTCCTTATCACATGTATTATTGGCAAATATCTTCTCCCACTCTGTAGGATGTCTTTTCGTTTTGTTGATGATTTCTTTTGCTGTGCAAAAACTTTTTAGTTTGATGTGGATCTATTTGGTTTTTTTTTTCCCTTGCCCTCAGAGATAGATAATATATATATATATATATATATATATATATATATATATATATATATATATATATATAATCACTAAGAACAATGTCAGAGTTTACTACATATGTTTTCTTGTAGGAGTTTTATGGTTTGGGGTCTTACTTTTAAGCCTTAATTCATTTTGAGTTTATTCTTGTATATGGTGTAAGAAGGTGGTCTAATTTTATTTTTTTGCATGTATCTGTCCAGTTTTCCCAACACCACTTATTGAATAGACTGTCTTTACCCCATTGTATATTCTTTCCTTCTTTGTCATAGATTAATTGACCATATAGGCATGGGTTTATTCCTCTCCATTTTTTATATCTTATTTTCTTCTTGCCATACTGACTGCTGAGATTTTTAGTAAAATTTTGAATAGAAGCAGTGATGGCAGACATCTTCATCTTGTTTTCAATATCAAGACAAAAGATTTCAATAGTTTTCCATTATTACATTTGGTGTGTGGTTTTTGTAGGTACTCTTTACAATACTAAAATGCTCCCCTTTATGTTCAACATCACATGTCATCAAGGAATTATAAATTAAAACAATAATTTGATACCACTAAATTACTATTAAATGGTGAACATCCAAAACATTAAAACATCAAATGCTGGTGAGGATGGAGCAACAGGAATTTTAGTTTAATTTGGCAGGAATGCTAAGTGGTACAATCACTTTGGAAGACAGTTTGATAATTTCTTATAAAACTTACTCTTATTGTCTTATTGTACAATCCAGCAATCATGTTTTTTGGTATTTACCAAGGGAATTAAAAGGAATTAAAAATTACAAAGGAATTAAAATTTTGTATCTACAAAAAATTTGCAAAGTATGTTTATAGCAGATTTATTAATGATTATCAAATCTTGGAAACAACCAACCTGTCCTTCAGTGAAGAATGGATAAACTGTGGTACATCCAAACAATAGACTATTATTCAGTGCTAAAAAGAAATGAGCTATCAAGCCATGCAAAAACACAGAAGAACCTTAAATACAATGCACATTACTAAGTGAAAGGAATCAATCTGAAAAGGCTTCATAATGTACAATTCCAAATATATGACATTCTGGAGAAGGCAAAACCATGGAAACAGTAAAAAGATCAGTGTTTTCCAGGGCTTAATGGGGAGGAAAGGATAAATAGGCAGACCACAGAGTATTTTTAGGGCATTGAAACTGTTCTGTCTGATATTATAGTGGTGGATACATGTCATTATACTTTTGTCAAGATCCACAGTATATACAACACCAAGAATAAACCCTAATGTGAACTATGGACTTTGGGTAATAATTGTGGGCCAATGTAGGCTCATCAGTTGTAACAAATGTGCCACTCTGGTGCTGGATGCTGGTAATGGGGGAGGCTCTGCATATGTGGGTGCAGGAGGTATATGTATTTTCTGCTGTGAACATAAGACTACTTTAAAAAATAAAGCCCATTAGAAAATATATATGTAAACATAAAGTTAGAAGCCAACTGATCTGGGTGACAATTTTAATGGTAAATTTAAAAATAAACTTTTCAATAGTTAAAAAAGAAAAATTCCCTTGGGTCTTTTTTTTTTATCAGATTTTAAAGTTTTGTGTGACTTTTTATCATGAATGGATGATAAATTTTATCTAATGTTTTTGTTGTGAGAATGATAAAGTTTTTCTTCATTATTCTTCATTCATGTTGGTTAACTACACTGATTTTTAAAAATGAAAACTAATCTTATATTCTTGGAATAAACCCTATTTGGTCATGAAATTTTTAAAAATATTACTGGGTTCAATTTTCTAGTATTTTATTTAAAATTTTAAAATTTACACTTATTACTGAAAATGATTTGCAAATTTCCTTTCTTGTAATGTCCTTGTCAGAATTTTCTATCAAGGTCATTCTGGGCTGATAAAATGACTTAGGAACTGTCACCTCTTTTGTTCATCTATGGAAGTGCTTGCGTAAATTTGGTATTATTTTAACTTTAAATGTTTGATAGAATATACCAGTGAGGTCTGGGGTTTTCTTTGTTGGGATGTTTTTGAAGTTTTAATTTAATTTTTAAAAATCTTGGGCCAGCCGAGTGGCTCAGTTGGTTAAAAGCTCGCTCAAGAGTTTGGGCTCTGAGCAACAGCGGTTCGATTCCCGGCCCGAGCTGAGCAGCCTCTGAGCTGCCAACAGGTGGCAGGATGGCTCAGCTTAAAAAAAAATCTCTTTCTGTGTCATTTTTGGTAAGTGTGTTTTCCTGGGAGTTTGCCCATTTTATGCAAATTGTCAAATTCATTGACAAGTAGATCACAATATTATTTGTATTGTTTTTAGTAGCCTAGAATCTAGTAGTGGCATCCCCTTTTGATTATATGACTTTGATATTATTAGTGCATTGTCTCTTTTATTGATCAGTGCTATTGGGGGTTAACAATTTCTGTCATATTTTCAAAGAATCAAATGTTGATTTTGTTCTTTTTTCTGTGTTTTAAGTTTATTTCCAATTTCATTAATATCTGCTTTTACCTGCTCTTTTTTAAGAGTTGTATAATTGGCTCATTGATATCTGCCTTTCTTCTTTTCAAAAATATACATTGTATGGCTTTAAAATTTCTTTTAAGTATAGGTTTAGTGTCATCACAAGTGCATTTAGTTCAGATAATTTTCAAATTTCTATTGTGCTTTCTTCTTTGACCATGAATGATATAGATGTATATTGCTTAATTTATAATAATTGGAAATTTTATAGTTATTCTCTTTTGCTTTTGAGTCCTGGTTTTATACCATTTTTTTTTCTTCTCTTTCTTAGGTTCCAATGACACGTTTGTTAGATTTTCTCCCCAGTATCCCATTTTTTTGTGTCTCTTTCAGTGTTTCCTATATTTTTCTTCCTTTTTTGTTCTCCATGATACTGACATCTTCTAGTTCATTAATTCACTCTATAGAGGGGTCTAGTATGATTTTAAATTCCTCTATTGAATTCTTATTTTTAGTTATTATATTTTCCAGTTCTAGAATTTCCATTAGATTATTTGTATAGATTTCAGTTCTTTGGTGAAAATCTCTATGATTGTTATCAATTTTTCTTGATTAAATTCATCATAATTATTTAAAAACCCTTGTTTATATTATTTGGATCACCTGTGGGTCTAATTTTATTGTCTGCCTTTTTTATTCCCTTCATCCTATTTCTTAGCAGGTTTGGTTATTTTTGATAAAATGATGAATATTTTAAATGAAAGCTTTTAGAGACTTTCAATATTTTCTTTCTCTGGAGTACATTTATCCCATGCCCTGGCACACAGAAAAAGAGTGAGTCAACCATCTCAATCTAATCTGGGACAGATGGAATTCAAGGATAATTTTCAGTCTGTCTAAGGTTTGGTTTGTCCTGAATTTACAGTGACTCCTAGAATATAGTAACTAAAAACCCAGGGTCTTTATTGGAATCCTTTCTCATGGGTGTGTCTTGATTTCCTGTTTGTGTCTCCTATACAATTTAAGATTTCCTAAAATTCCACTCTTTTTTTCAGTTGTTTTCTCTTCAGTTTCTTAGTTTCTTGTCTTGCCCAATTGATCAGTAAATAAATGGTGGTGGTGGTGGTGGTGGTGTGTGTGTGTGTGTGTGTGTGTGTGTGTGTGTGTGTGTGTGTGTGTTGGGGGGACAGGGGGGTAGCAGGGAGAGGGAAAACCAGTGCAGAGTGCTGGGCTTACTTCTTTGGACCTCTCTTATCTGGGGTTTATCCATTCATAACCCCAATTGTTGTTTTTCCAGTCCCATGATTGCCAAAAGCTCTTGCTGGTTGCTTTGGTGCCAAGCAGTCGATCCTTTCTCTGGGCTAAGAACTGTCAAGCTCCTTAAGTAGAAAAAAAGCACGTAGAATATTTGTTTTCTTCAGTGCAATTTTCTTCTCTTCAGGTTATGGTCTCTCAAGTCCTGGTTGCCTCATCAATTGGAAGTGAAAAAGTCTCATGGCCTTTTATTTTACGAGGATAACCTTTGCTGTAGAAAGTTAGAAAATATCTAGAAAGATCATACATCCTGTGATTGTTCAATTCTAACAAAGTTGTTCTTAAGTGTGCATATTCAAAAGCACAGAGATTGGGATTTGGCCACTGTAGTCATAATTCAAATGCTTTATGGGCATTTCCTAATTCTCAGCATAATTTGCCCAACTATTTATACAGAAAAAGAAGACATAATAAAGTTAACAAAGGGATAGTTTTATATATCTCTAGTAATTTTCTACAAAAAAAAAATCTTGCCTTTATGTTTATTTTTTATACTTATTTGGTAAAGAAGTTAGATGAATACCAGAATTAGAGTACAAGATTGCTATGTGACCAAAGCTATAAAATAGTAGAGGAGTTTTCTGCCTTGGCATCTGGATTTTTTCATTGCTAAGTAATTAAGAACAAAACAAACAAACAAGAAACCCCAACTTTTTGCAACGCATTGTCTCCTATAGAAAGATTCTTAGGCATAGACGCACAGCCCAGCAACAGATAGTAACAGGCATTATTTTCTGGTTGTATCACTCTGGGAAAGTTCCTATCCTCAGTGACCCTCAGTTGTCATCATGTGTAAAATGGAGATGATAAAGCCTGCTGAGCTTATCTCTCGGGAGTTTTGTGAAAATTGAAAGAGATGGTGTGCACACAAACGTAGTCTGGGGACAAGAAACTACTACATAGACGGGTGACACAGCAGGTTCTTTTCCTCAGATATTTAAAGTTTTAAATCATTTCTGAGCTCTGGATCCTTAGTTAGATCTTGTTTATCTGTCTATTTCATATAGAAGTTTATTAGATTATTGCTTTTCTAAATGCAAAGGGCATACCAAAATCTCTCCTGCACTCAAATTTCACAATTAAATCCAAGTTAAACAAAGCTCTATTCTTCCTCCTCCTTGCTCTAGATGCCCTCTGATTACAATAAACCATCTCCATCTTTAATCCTTTTCACTTCTCCCTGCTTAGCCTTATTTTACATCCCTGTGTGTATCTGCCAGCCAAGTAGTTTATTTTCCTCCTCCTGTTTGGATTAAATGGGTTAAGCCGGAGCCCGTTTAAGACACTATTCCCAGCCCCAGCTAATAGCGCTCAATTATATTTGCATGGTGAAGACTTTCTCCTCTGTTCCCCAAACCGAAAGAGCACAAACAGCCCAGGGAGCACCCCTTGGCATTCCTCTCACCTACTCTGTTTTCTTTTTCTTCTTGTTTAAGCATGACTTTGCTTATACAAGGCTAGCTTTTCCCGCCTGCTCCCTAGATGATTTTGGCCTGTTTTCAACTCTCATTCTTTCTGTGGCATGGGGAGTAGTTAGTCATTTGTGCATCAGTGAGAAGAGGGATTTAGTGACTAGGAAGACCATAGACTTTCCTCTCTGGTCCTTCCTTCCTTGACAAAGTAAATCCCACTGAAAAACAGCATTAATAGAGCATGACGGTTTGAAGAATAGAGCCCTAACTGTTGACATTTCTGTTGTCAAGCTAGGTATTATGCTGCGATAAAGAAAAGACACATTTTAAAAAAAGACAATCTCCATGGCATTAGGTTTATTAGTGCAATATCATTGTCATTGTCCCCGACTCCCCAATTCACTTAAGGGCCTATCAATATTTCCATTAAAAAATCCCATTTGCTGTCATTTAAAAGTAGCCTGGCTATGGCTGATCATTTAAACTGAAATTATAGATCAATTATTTTTAGGTTTATTATTGAATGTCAAGGGTGGTTAAATTCATTGAATTGGTAGGGGTGGAATAGTCTCTTCTGGAGGGAAATGGTCAGTGTAAGGCAGGGTATTGTGCAGGTCCTGGGGAGACGATGAGACATTTAACTTCAACATGAATCACTGTTAGTTACCCATGTGTATCCATGGAAGAATAGATTAACTTCTTCATGATTGGGATCAGAAATAACCTAAAATAACCTTAGTTCTTCACTCAAGAGATGTGAACCCTAATTGCTACGTAGATACAATAAAAAGGGGCCAGCACCCTCTGGCCTCAAGAAAGACATGACACCTACCGCACACACAGTGTACCATGGTGTGTGAGGCACTATAACCCAACAAGTTAGGGCTAGAGTGTTTTAGGGATGAGACAGTTAAGATTTTACAGAGGTTAAGAAACTTTCCAAGTTAAGCAGCTGACTTGCTAGGTATAGTGCTCTTGGACTTCAACACCCTTAATTTTGTTTTTCTTTTTTTAAATTAAAGTTTATTGGGGTGACAATGGTTAGTAAAGTTACATAGGTTTCAAGTGTACAATTCTGTAATACATCATCTGCATATCACATTGTGTGTTCACCACTAATTTTCTTGTGTACCATTGACACCCAGAAGACGATTTTTTTTTTCAATGAAATCTACTAGTTACCTAGCCATAGTTTTTCTATCCATTTAATAACGGGGAAAAGCTGGCCATATTAAGGAGGTTTGTGCTTCTATCTGAAACTGCCATCAGTGTGTAAATTCTGCCTATCTTTTTAAAGAGTCCGTGATGTAGGCTGGCAAAATTTGAAGTTGGCCTAGGTTTTTAAAATCTCATTTCCTCATTCATTTGGCTGAAACACTTTTTTACTTGTTCCCATCAATAGTGTATGCAAGTGTTCTTTTCCTCACATTTAACCTAATATAGGTCTTACTGCTTTTGTGTATTGTGGCCAGTTTGATTCTTGTACAGTGACGTCTCTTGTGAAAACATTTTCTTACCACTAGTGAATGTTAGTATCTTTTTAGAATAACTTGTAGGTCATTTAAATTGAAGTTCTGTGAATTGTCTATTCACATCCTTTATCTTAGTTTTTTCCCCCTGATGGGTTATTTGTCTTTTATTTTGGTTGTATTTTAATTTAAAAATTGTTGAAAAATAGGTTGGGCTATTTGGATATATGTTAATTACGCACAGATATGCAAGGTGTCACTAAATCATACCATATATTAGTCACAGGTCTGGAGAAAAATTGTGGTAGAGACCCTTGTAGATCTTTCTCTGACACGTTGTCAAAAAGTGGGATTCTGAGCATGAGACAAGCCTTTTTCTTCACTTCCTAAAAACTACAAGAGGACATTGCTGTAGTGTCTCGTCTATGGGTTTTAAAAGTTGCTTGTGGTTTATGCATAAGAATTATAGCTGAAGTATCAGCTATGATAAAACTGGCAGGATGTCTATACAAATCAATAATATTACTTTCGTAATACTTTTGACTTCACAGTAATACCATTTGAAGCCAATTGAATAGTATTCAAATCAGTATTTTTTTCACTGAAAAGCATATGTTTCTTTTTTTTTTAAAGATTTTTATTGGGGAATTGGGGGGATGGGAACAGTGCTGGGGAATTGGGGAAAGGGGAACAGACAAGTTGCTGTCGTTTTGTTCTTCAATCTAGTTGTGGAGGATGTTGCTTCACTGGCCCAAGTTGGCACCATCATTGCGCTCTTCTCTGGCGAGGCAGATCAGTCGCCGGCTTCTGGACGGCCGCTCACTGCGGCTGCTGGCCGCTCACGCTGGCTGCTGGCCACACACGGTAGCCCATGGCAATCCACTGCCACAGGGGCTGCAGCCCACGCTGTCGCCGGCGACTCACGGCAGCCCAGCTCCAGGTTGAGCTGTTGTTCAGCATCTTAGCTGTAGAGGGCAGTGTCACTGGCCCTCATATGTGGGATCCGAACCGGGGCCCTCTGGCATCCCAAGCGAGTTCTTAACCATCGCGCCACTCGGCCGGCCCAAGCATATGTTTCTTTATTGAAGACTATTTCCTTGCTATATTGGATGTTTTACCTTTGAGTTACTGAAATGTTTTGTTTTTGTATCTTGTAAATAAAAGAAAATTCTTTTAGTTTTCCAACACAAATAAAATTTACTCTTGCTTTAAAAAAAATAGAATCTTCAAGCTGAGAGCAAATAGGGTTCATTTCAGAGACTATTACCAAAGATAGGTGTTTTTATCCATATGTGTATTATGTAAAGTTTGCTACCATTGTGCTTTGATACAAAAAGTATTTTGTGCTTTTAATACTAGATGCTGATACTGAATATCTACAGGAGAGCTATTTGTTTTCATTTTTTCCTTCTCGTTTCAGGCTTAAATGTTTGGGGCACTTGATTTTCTTTATGTATATTTTATAGTTTCTCAGTAAATAAAGGTTAGTTTTAAACTTCTTTCTTTTCTATAGGGTCATTTGAGCTATTATTCTGTAGCAGCTATTACCTTCTTCAAGGTGTTTATGCAGCCCTTGAATAACAACAATCCCCCCAAAACCAACAACAGTTCAAAAACATACCTGATGTACTGAATGTCTGCTATTTCCCAGGTACTATCCTAACCATTTACATGGTTTATCCCATTTAATTCTCACATGGGATATAGGTATCTTTTTTATCACGAATTTTACAGGGCACAGGCCTTAGGGAGGTTAAGTAACTTCTTCAATGTCAACAGAAAGTTCAAATGCTCTCAATTTTTTTTTACTCATGCATAATATATGCTCAGGGCAAGTTTCATTGTAAATAATTGCTAATTTAAATCTTCATTAGATTATAGCTTTGATAACTGCTAACTACTGGGGCTGATCATTATTGATTTTACCTTGTATTGAGGCTGCAAAAAGGCTTCTACAAAGTAGATGGAAAATTACCTCTGCTATTTTCCCATTGTTTGCTTGTGCCTATATTATTTTTTCTTCAATCCTTTATTTCTTTGAAGGAAGCATTTTAACTGCTCTCATGTTTTGCAGCATAATTTAGTTAGTGTCTTAGTCAACTTAGGCTGCAATAGCAAAATACAATAGACTGGGTAGCTTATAAATAACAGAAATTTATTTCTCACAGTTCTGGTGGCTGGGAAGTCCAAGATCAAGGTGCTGGCAAATTCAGTGTATGGTGAAGGCCGGCTTCCTGGTTCGTAGATGGCTTTTGTCTTTAGTGTCTTCCCAGAAGGAGAGACCTCTCTGGGGTCCCATTTATAAGGGCACTAATCTAATTCATGAGGGTTCTACCCTCATGATCTAATCACATCACAAAGGCTCCACCTCCAAATGCCATCACATTGGGGATTAGATTTCAACATATGAATTTTGGGGGAACACAAGCATTCAGTCTATGTAGTTAGTAATAGTTCATAATCAGAAATCCACAAATCCAGGCACAGTAACCTACCTGGAATTCATCATAATTGCTGAAAGCAGACCCACAAGTGAGCACCTCACTGCTAGACCTTCTGCAATGGAGTGCGCCCTCTTTTCCTCCATATTTCTCTAAGACTCAATGTGATGTGTGACTGCCTGGAGAGAATGGCAAAGATCAGTTTGTTAAATACTATTTTGTCTTTAATTTTATGAAATATAATATATGTTCAGAAAAATGCATACAATAGAAATGTAAAATTAATAAGTAACTGTAAAGCAAAGCTGTGCTATAAACACCATGGTCAAAACATAGAAGAATGCCAGTTTTCCAGAATCCCTTCTAGATCATAACCACCCCTCTCCCCAAGAGCTAATCATTATCCTAAATTTCATGGTAATTGATTCCTTTCTTTTCTCTTCCTTAGTATCACCTATGTATACGTCCTTAATCAATGTGGTTTAGTTTCACCTCTTTTTGAATCTTATATAAGTGGAATAATACACAATGAATTCTTGCTTGAATGAAGCTTGTTATGTGCCTGACTTCTTTTCATTAACGTTGTAAGATTCATCCATGTCGTGTGTGTAGCTAAACTTTATTCATAATTAGTGCACTATTCCATCGCACTAATATTCCATTGGATGTATAGTCCACAACTTACCCATTTGTGCTGGATTGTGATGTTCTAATTTGGGTAAGCTATAAACGACGTTTTCCAGAATCCCTTTCCCTGTGGGGTTCTGTGTAAGAGTTGGCCAAAAGGAGAAAATGCATGATACTTAGACCCCTTCTCTGATTCTCCAATTTCTCGTTTTGGACCTTTATTTCCCTAGCTTGATCCATAATTGTGTAAGGTTGCATTCCTATAATAAATCCCTTTTCCTAGTCAGAATTCCCTGACTGATAAGTCATGCAACCATAGATGCTTTTGGGTTGTTTCCATTTGGGGGCCATTAGGAACAATGGTGCTTCTTATAGTTGTATTCTGAATAGTATTATCCAGGCAAAGGTGGATACAGGAATTTTAGAGTCTTAAGCTCATACAGTTTGGGTGTCTTGCATTAACACACACACACACACACACACACACACACACACCACAAAATTCAATACGAAACCTTCGAGGGGATCCATGCCAGTGACAGGCCTTGAAGATTAAATTTGATTCGCTTCATGTTAAATCTGCTGTATCTCTAGGGTATATAATCAGGAGTTGAAATGCTCAATTCTAAGACAGGCAAACATTCACCTTTAGTAGATGATGCCAAATAGTGTTGCAAACTGGTCACGCCAATTTGTACTCCTACTAACAGTAACTGTGTTTCTGTTTTTTCACATTCTTGCTGACAATTAGTATGATCAGAATTTAAAATTTTTGCCGATCTAATGACTGTGTTTGGTATCTCATTGTGGTAACTCACTGATTATAGATGAGATTGACCACCTTATTATAAGGTAATATATACCACATATTACCTTAGCTTAGATGGTCCCTTACAAAGCAGAATTTGAGGTAAAGGTTTATGTGCTTTTGCTTTAATAGTGGTGGAATCCAGGGCAGAGCCAGAGGGTTTGGGGAAGGAGGCAGAGAAGTAATGGCTAATGCAAGGATACATTTTAAGCCAGCCACTTCTCTTATTAAGTGCAAATAGAACGATCTTCTGAGAGACAGTGTAAAGGACTATTTCTTAAGACAATCTCTGGTAATAGGGGAGAAGGGAGAAAAGACAGAAAGAAGGGAGACGAATTCATTCATTGGCTCCTATCTTCCACTAGTCAAAGATTCATCCAGTGGTTCATTGATTCCCATACACTTCTGGGCTCTGCATGTATGTGTGTTAAGTGGTCCTATCAACCATGAAGCCTCTGGGGAAAGAGGTGAGAAGTGCTTGGCAGGGGTTTGAAGCTAGGTGCTGTTGGGTAGTATCTGTGTGAAGCTGGTCAGAGTCCCCTCGGAGTTGCTTTTATGGATCTTACCTCACAACTCCCAATGCAACAAAGGTGGTCAAAGTGCACTAGAAACTATACTGTTGGCATTCCCTGAAAGGTCGCGTAAAGTAATCAAGCATGTGTTTGGCTCGAATTTTAAAGGATAAAGACGTATCTAACGCGCAAACTCCCCAAGCCACCATCTCAAAATGGCGCGATTTTAATCGCAGTGGCATTTCCCCAGTTTTCCTTCCATTCTTTGCCTGCTTGGAAGGCTTTGTTTATTTGAAACCTCATTAAATAAGTTCTCGGTTCAAAATGTTGCACTGCCTTACGAGATTGAAGCCTGGACGCCTTGGGCTTACATAAAGAAAGATTCGGAAAAGTGTTCATTTTTCTTGATACTGAGACAGCCCCATGATCTGCCTTGGTGGTTCTTGCTATGGAAGAAGGGAGAGAGAAGGAAACCTGTTGGAAAACGCGGAGCCGAGGAAGGCACTCGGCAGCAGTGTGAGGATGCACATAAGAGCTTTCGAAATGAATCGCGAAATTCCTAACACAGACCTCCCTCTATCCCAAAGTCCAGTTAACCGCATAATCCTTTCTGAGAGTCTCCTTGACATATAAGTTGAATGACATATTTGAATGTCACATAATTCTTTTTCTAAAACCTAATTAAAATCAATTCCCTGGCATTTTGCTGCTGTTAGAAAAGATGATGCTGTTAGATGTTTCAGTCATTAGCAATATGTTCACTGGATTAAAAACAAATTTCTGAATAATATTGTAATGATTAGTGAATCTATGATAATCTAAGCAATTATTAAGGAACAATGCCTACTCTGACTTGGTATCTTGATTATTTGTTGATGACATATCTGATAATGGAGATGTCAGGAGGCAATATTGTATTGTTTAACTGTGTTAATTTATTTTATTTATGTAAATTTCATGCTTCTCAGTATTTCACAAACTTGAATACTGGTTAATTGTCTAACCAGTGAAGACAGAAAATGGGGTACAAAAAGTAAATGACAATATAAACACACTAAAGATTTTCTTTAAAACCTCAGCTCTTAAGGTTAGAAAGGCTCTTATAATTTTAATTAGACTTATTTTGATTTCTCAAATGAGGACAATTGTTAAATGTACTTAAAAGGTTGGCTGGGTTTGGGAGTTATAATCATTCATAATGGAAGAACCTGCAGGTTGCTAAATGTGAATTATGCTAGCAAGAAAGAAAAAAATGATCTGTGGGGCTCAACTTTGTACTTTAGGATACTGAAAATGTCTTGATATCCAAACCTATTTTCTCTTTACATATGAGGATGTATTCTTTAGAGTTTATTTTAGGCATTCTCTTTCATGTACTTGACGTTCGTCTGAATTGCTTCATAGACTTTGCTAAAGGGTGGGCAGATGAACATGCAAAGTAAGTCCTAGAGAACATCCTTTCAAACCATGGCTAGAAATAGAAGTACCTCTGCTTATGTCTTATGTCAGGCACCATCTACTCATCCCCAATCTGCATAGGGTACAGTTTAGCAAAGACTTGTATTGTGAAGTTAACAATTCGATAGATTGTGAAACGGGAATCTCAGTCACACAATAAGGCAACACTCACCATCAGTTAGTTCACAGAGGTTTAAGACATACATGCAGAAATTGTTGCCCCCATTTTTTAGAAAAGCACTCTCGTATACTTAGTGCTTTAAACAGAGCATCAGTGGAAAGCAACAAGTCTGGAAGTGTCCTGCTGTGGGCTAACTCCACTGAGAGCCCTGCCTCTGGGCAGGCGGAGTCTAGAGTTGGCGATGAGGGATGGGGGAATGCCAAGCATGGTTTTGAGTCCCTAATTTGTGGCAGGACTGCTCAAATTACAATGAGGAGCTAGCAGTCGAAACATTGGTGTCTGTGGTTGATAGGGGAGGCAAACACTAGCTCAAGCCTCGCTGGCTGATGTAGACAGGGGTGAGATAAAGTAACTGGTGTGGTGAATCAGGAAGAGACTCCTGGCAGAGAAGATGAGGAAATGGAGGCTGTCATCACTGCTACCTGAGTGGTCCATGCAGGGTGGCTCAGGACCACGGTTTGTGTGTAGCTGGGGTTCTTAGAGACACAGTCTAGCCTTTAGAGATGTCTAGACAGTATGTCAAAGTTTTCGCTAAGTGAGCTGTGTGTGATTTAGCCCTTTACTTCTTATCAGACACTCAGAGTACTGAGTAGAGGCTTGAGTGCTGGGTAAGTGTGCTCGGGCAAAGAGATAGAAGCAGCCCAGCAGACTTACCTCAGGTATAATTCACAACTGCTTTGGGTCAGCAGGACTCTTTCCAGATACCACGTGCAAGTGGGACTGGTACTCCTTGAGGCTCCCAATGCTTGAAGCTGAGCTGGGCAGGGGCTGAAAGATTATTACTCCTGCTGTAAGACAGAATTTCAGATTTCCCCTTAAAGTGTCAGAGTTCGTAGCTTCACTTATTTTGGTATGGCCTAATATTTGAAACGTCCTGTTTTTTTTAACCTAATGTTTTTCACAGCTTCCTTCATTCACATAACAAATACTGATTCCTCGTGTATTGTGTAGCTTGGTTATCTCCTTTTCGTGACATAGATACATACTGCTTTTGGGGGTTTACACCATAGTTTAGTGGGGAGAGAAAAACGTAGTGCTGTGTAATTAATTCTGAATGGAGGCTTTAACGAAGTATCGTGGTTGCCCACGGGAGAGCGTGCTCACCTCAGCCTCAGTCTGGCAGGTATTTCTGGGCTTGCCACAGTGAAGTTCTTCACCTGGTTGTCTTTGTCTGTTCTGAAAGGAATGCTCTCCATCCTTGGTAAATTCTTACTCAATCTTTTAAGGCTGAAATTCAAGTTTACCTCCCCGATGAAGTCTCCTCTGACAACTCCAGGCAGATGGTGTTGGACACAGCCTTATCACATTGTGCCGTTGTCTCTACGTGTTCATTCCTACCTCTGGAAGGGTTGACGGTGAGGACAGTGGCTTACTGAATTTCTTGTTCCCAGGGCTGAGCACAGGGTCGAGGCAGAATAATGAAGGTAGATTGAAGCAAGGAATGGAAAGAGCATTTCCAGGCACTGTTCATCTGAAAAGATCCACTGCATCATAGACTGCCTTGTTCCTGGCCAGAACAGAGGCTCTTCTCATTATTCAAATTGGTCAGTTGAGGAATTACAATTTACTGACTCTCTATATAGCTAAAAAATGCCATTACCATTGACTCTATAATGATGCCTGCTTGTGAACAGGTGATTTAATCCTGGAATTGGCACCACCAAGCTGATATGACAAATGGACTCATGAAACAGAAAATGTGTTGCATTTGGAATCTCTTCTCTATTTTTTTTTTAATACTGGGAATTTGATGGAATGAACCTGGATGAAAGAAGAAGTCAAGTCTCATTAGCAGCAGGCTTCCTTTTATGGACTATATAAGAATAAATTTTAGAAATGTCCTCTCAAAAACCGGTGGCAGTGTCACATTACAGATAAGATGGACCTGATCAAAACAAAAAGCAAGGATGCTAGCTCACCAATTTTCAGTGGCCTTCCTTTTGTTTTCTGAGGGTGTCTTGGAAAGGGGAATGGGTCCCAAGGCTGATTGAGTGAGCATCTACCAACAGCCAGGCTTTATGTGTGTTGTTTTTAAGCTCACAAATATACCATAAATTACGCATTATGGTTCCCACTTACAATGCTTCAGGGCTCACAGAGGTCGATAGGCCCAAGGTGCCAGAATTCAAATCCAGGTTTCTCTGATCCCAAAAAGCTACTGTACCATGTTACTTTCTTTTTTTTTTTCTTTAAGATTTTATTGGGGAATTGGAGGAGGGGAACAGTGTTGGGAAATTGGGGAAGGGGAACAGACAAGTTGCTGCCCTTTTGTTCTTCAGTCTAGTTGTGGAGGATGTCACTTCACTGGCCCATGTTGGTATTATCATTGTGCTCTTCCTGGGTGAGGCAGTCGCCCACTGGCCTTTGGATGGCCACTCACGGTGGCTCACGGCAGCTTACGAAAGCTCACACCTACTGCCGGCCAGCCCCACTGCAGCCTATGCCGATGCCGGCAACTCACAGTAGCTTATGGCAGCCCACTGCAGCCTACACCGTTGCTGGTGACTCATGGCAGCCCAGCTCTAGGTCGAGCTGTTGTTCACCATCTTAGCTGTAGAGGGTGCAGCGTCACTGGCCCTCATGTGGGATCCGAACCAGGGCCCTGCTGCTCAGAGCTTGGTGACCCAAGCCAACTCCTAAACAACGTGCCACTGTGCCGGCCCCATGTTACTTTTGAGCAAGACTTAAAAGTAACAACAGTCGCCTCTCTCAGGCTGCCTCCTTCCTGCTCCTCATAAAATTATACTGATGATGGATTCACTTAAATATATTCAGACGAGAAGTAGTAAGACCACAGTTACTTGTTATGCTATATTTTGACTAATAATGTATAACTATCTGAATATAAGAGGCCGGGGTGTGTGATTGTTAAGGTATATAAAGATGGAGTTATACTGCTTGATAGTTCTGAATGCAGCGCATCACCAGGCCGATATGTGATAAGTGGACTCAATACATGAGATGTCCTCATTTCTGTTCTTGACCATGTCACTTGATTGTATTTGTAGCTAGGGTTTCACACCACCGTGTTTCCAACATAAGCCAGGATGGATACTTCGCCCATGGTTTGCCTCTTAATAGTGTATGAAAGTTAGATTGGGTTGTATCTGTAAAATGGTGCACATGCTGTAGAAGAACTATCTATATAAAATACCTTTAATAGTCCCAGTATGGTAGCACACTATGCTTTCTGTAGGCCAAGGATCAGCAAATTAGAACCCATGCACCAAATTTCACCTGCTGTCTCTTTTTGTATGACCCTCAAACTAAGAATGGTTTCCAATCATTTTTAAGTGGTTAAAAAAACCAAAGTGACAGTATTTTGTGAAATATAAAAATTATATAAATTCAATTTTTAGTGTCTGTAAATAAAGTTTTATTTTATTTACAGCCACATTAATTTATGGCCCCTTTCACTCCGTGATGGCAGAGTTGAGTAGTTGTGACAGAGACCAAGTGTTGGGCGTATGAGAGGGATTTGGATGAATATCCACAAATGGGGGAATGGAGATGTAGCTGAAAAAAGAAAGTATAAGATTTAAAGTGGCATTCTATATCCATTCAGTCTGGAAACAGAAAAGAAGGAAAACATGTTTTAATAAGTCCGACTTACATATAGACTCATAGTCTTGATATAAACAATGGAAAGCAAAGTTTGATTTTTGTTACAGCCGTCCTGCCATCCTTCTTGTGTGAGAACAACTGATTGCTGGTACATGTGCTTGGAAGGGCTTTTTCATTTCTCTCTTGATGTTCATTAGACTTCCATGCCTGAGAAAATACCAAATCAACACCTCTTGTGATTACTTTCTTTGTCATAGCCTGTTTACTGGCTGAGCCCTCCAGTGGAAGGGGAAGGCCTCCGTTTCCGGGTCCAGGCAGCTCTATTTTTCTCTGCTTTCCTGAAGAAACAGCCTCAATGGGAAAAAGATGTTCTTCTGGTCAAAAGCCTGCAACTCCCAGGCTATATAGGCAGCTCGCTGAGTGGCACTTCCCACCCACCCATCATTATTGAAATCCACTTGGCTGCTAATTTCCTGGAAGATTCAAATGTTCCTACTTCAAGGTCATCTCAAAGGAGAGTTTAAAGAGCATTTCTCTCCCCCTCCCTTCCCTTGTAAAATATGTATATTTACAAGAGCATGCATAAATGGTCACCAGGGAAGATAAGCTATCAGACAGTTGGGAGATGTCTTTCCTCATACAGTTCACACATCACTGAAGCAGATAAAATTGGTTTTGTACCTAGCTCTCTGAATACACTGTTAAGGACTCTGTCCTGAAAATTGATCTATACCACCACGATAAAATTCAGAGCATCCCTTTCATAAATATCTAACTGTGGCATCAGAGGCTGCGGCTCCTGCCTGGCTCCCAGGGACTATGCTTGGGCAGGCAGAGAACAGACTGCAACTCGTAGCCTCTGTGGACACAATGGTCGTTGTCATTGGCTGCATCAAAACTTAATTAAAGTTAGGTTCAGTGCAGTACGATGTATACCTCAGTTTACAGTTATTAAAGTCAGTTGCGTGACTGCCTTTGGAATATTAGATTAAATCTCTGTTTGACTTTAATAATAATAATAATAATGGCATCCAGGATCCATAACTTGCCATTTTCCAAATGCTGTGTGCAGCCTTTTTTTTTTTTTTTTATGCCTGCTGCCTATGGTCCTGAAAGCTGCATGTGTTACCATCAGGCTTTGTAAGTCACTAAAAGCCAACAGAACTGCAGATTTCTTTGTTCTGTCTTACAATACTAATGCCATCTGAAAAGCCAATGTATCCTTGATCTAGAATTTTACATAAAGACCTCCCTTAGAAGCCATATGTATACCATGAGGGACATCTGTAAAAAATAGAGGTAATACAGTAGATAAAATTTAAGTAAGCCTATGGTCAGTTCTTCAACACTAATCTCTAACTGGCTACTAGACAAAATTGATTGGACAAATATGGACAGACTGGATTCTAATGTAGGAAACATGTGAAGTGGTAATAGATGACCCCAGGATTGAATCAGAAACCTGGCATATGGTAGGTGCTTAAAAAATATTTATTAAATAATAGAATAAATGACAACAAGCAATGATATGGGAATGAGACTCTGCTCAGTCATTCACAATCTTCATGAGCTAAGCCAAGAAACTCAGTCTCAGCTTCTTCCTCTTGAAAGCGGAGGAGATAACTGCTTCCCAAGACTTCTGGTTAGGCTGAAATGGATAGTTAATGTGAAAGTGCTTTGCAGACTTCTATAAATAATATGTGACATGTTGTTATTCTTTAATGAAATTGCTACCCATGGGTTAATGTTTAAACAAGTATAAGAGGTTCTAGGATATTATTAGGCAAATAATAAATTATTATCAATTAAAATTGGGTTTTTGAGAGAAAGACAACATGCAAATACAAACAAAATGATACATTAATAATAAGATAATTTTGGGGACATTAAAAAAAAGATTGAGAATCTTGAGGTCTAAAACCTAGCACTGGCTTTGCTATTCCTTAAGTCTGTGATTTTTAGCAAGTCCCTCTGTTGGCCTTATTTGGTCAGTGGACTGGACGAAGTGATTTTGAGAAGCCTTTTCCAGTTCTATGATTCAGTGACATAGATCTGAGCAGACTCAAAAGCCTATCAAGTTCTCCCTCTTCAATCTATATACACGTGTTTCTGTATATGTTGGAGCTTCATTTTGTTCCCGTGTGAAGCATGAAGTCTCCCCTTAAAGGAGCCTCAGGAGTTATGGAGTGGGAGGCTGAAGAGAAGGGATGCTGGGAGAGTACAAATCAGGTTATTGGGTTTTGTGTGGCCCATAATTTTGCAGAATTGAATATTTTAAATGCAACTGGAAGCATCTGAGTGAGCTCGGTCTTTTGAGGTTATTTCCTGAGCTTTCTCCCCTCCTTTTCTTTCTGTCTTTAGGTGACTGTTGCACAAAAGTAGTGGCATCTCAAGCTGGGAGCTGCCAGCATGCTGGGATATGGCTGGTGACTCTCTCTGGGCCCTTTGTTCTGATTGAGCGGTGGACACAAAGCTCTCTGGTGGTCACAGCTCATGGAGACTTTATTTACCTATCAATGACAGATGATTTGTGAAGAGCCCATGGAGGCAGAAATCCTGACCTAAGCAAATGGTAGTTACCCAAGCATTTTCTGGAGGAAAATGACCTAACATTGTGGGGAGGGGAGTTGTGGTGATGTCAGCAAACCCATCACTCATCCCTCTTACCCCTGCCATAGGTCTGCCTTTCTAAAGCCTGAATTTAACCAGCTGAATTTGCATTTTGAAATTATTCTGTTGCATGAGTTTCTTAAGTGAACTCCTTACTTGTTAGGAAGATAAACCTTGCATATATGGAGGGAAGGTAAAAGGCTGATGGTTTATTGCACAAATTTAGAAAAATGCTACTTATCTCGAAAATAATTATATTTCTAAAAACTGCTACGAGGAGGGCTTTCTTCTTATTTACTGTTACTATTACTACTACTGTTTACTTAAAATGATTTGAAGAACGTGTGCATCCATCTATATCCCATCCATTTTTGTTTATTGAGATTCTTTCTGCACAGCAATTTGAGTCCTTTGGTTCTTTTTTGAGGGGGGTTAAAAGTGAAATAAACAATTATGCTCCAGGGAGGGAAAAAATAAAAACCCAAATAAAAGCGTAACGATCAGATCTCATCTAGGGTTCCCCCTGAAGTCTCTTGTATCTGGAAGTCACTTATGCTAACCCGAGGTCTGTGGTCTTATTTAATATCAGCCGGTAATAAAGGGCCCTTCAGCTAACCACGGCCATATTCCACTATTAACTGCAGCTCTTGAAACAGTCATCGAGGGAAGGGGAGTCGGAACCCTTCAATGTCAAGACGTTTAGAGGCACTCTAGCATCAATCAAGATGCACGTCGCTAAGTGCCTGCTTTCATTTACATGAAATATTCATACAGCATTCCGTTTTGCTTTCTCTCTCCTAATCATCACTTTTCGGAAGAAGCTACAATCATCTCAGTTAGGGGAGGGTGTTATGGGACGTGCTGTACCTTTCAGAGTCAGGCTTCCAGCAGATAGCTAGTTCTGTAATGAGGCAGCAGACTGCATAGACCGCCAAAGGTCTCCCTCAAGGAGGCTGGCCTTGTTATCATGTACTATTCATCTTCAAGTATATAACTTAGTGCAAATGAAAGTAATTAATTAACCATAACAAACCTGTCAAAAAGCTATTTAGGAGTTTGACAGAAAAAATTTTTAACATTTGCTTTAAGTGAAAACAAAAATCGTCTAGCTCAGAAAATGGAGAAGCAATTCAATTTCTCAAGCTTTCCTATTACTGCTCTCTCTTAATTACATGATAAGTAGCATTTAAATTAGTTTCTAGTTCTTTTGACTTATATTAAATGCATGATGCTTTTATAGTTGATGAAGGTTTTTAAAAAAATGCCCTAGGTGGGAAAGTTGTCTTTATATAAATAATTTCAAGAAGTAGGTATAGTATATTTTTGGTCATCTAAATGGTGATTAAGAGTACATACATGGTAACTAGAGGGTCCTCCCTCCCTCTCTTTCTCCCTCTCTCCTTCCTGCTTTCCTTCTTTCCTTCTTCCCTTCCTTCCTTCCTCCTTTCCTCACTCCCTTCCTTCATTCCAAAATAGCAATTTACTTGTGTATTAGATTTTTCTTTTTTGCCCCTTAAATATTAAACTAAGGCCCAGAATGGCATTTGTGTAATCCAGTCCTTTGGAATGAAACACAAGTGATGAACTTGTTTCCTTATGAAAGGACTATCTTATATGCCTTTGTTTCTGATGGGTACACAAAAGGGATAATAATTTGCTGTGTAAGGATTGTGGCCCATTATTCTGTAAATTAAAATCTATTTCAAAAGGTTTTCCTGTAATTCATTCATTTCTGTTTGTCTATCCAAGTCTGTGGCACAAGGGGATACAGGAGTTGGTCTTTGCTTATGAAAATATCTTTTGTAAATGAATTTTCACATTAAAGGAGAAACGTCAGATAAATTGTTAAAGTCTATAGACAATAAGAGTAAACGTGGAATGTTTTTTCTTAGAGTGCTGTGTTTTAACTCAAGGCATGTATAATCTGTACACATCAGAAAGGCACTCATTTTAAAGTTAGAAACGTTAATGGCCCTGAAACAGTTTATTCTTCTTGTCCATTTAACCCCTCATACTATGTAGACTGAATTAGCAACCCAAGTGGGCAGCCGCAATGCGGTTGCTTTTCATTTAGGCAGTTTTCTGCTTTAGAACACAATACCAAAATTGTAGCTGATTGCCCAGAAATGGAATATAAATGAAATTGGTAAAGCCCCTGAAAAAATGATCAAGTGCTAGTTCTGTCTTCACAAATTGACCACTCAATTTTAAGCATATTTGTTTATTTTTGACCAATTTTAAATTGGAGCCATCTATTTAAAGTTATACTATATTCCTCTAGCTAGCACAAATGCAGTAAAGATTATATTTTAAGAAAAATCTAAATTTCAATGATTTGTGCTCTTCTGGGTTAAAGTGTGGATAATATAAAACAATTTGAAACAATTCAGGTCAATGATGTTAGTTACCTTAAATAAAGAAACTATCATACTTAGTAACACATAAAGTACAATTGTGATTTTCCAAAGTGAAAAAATGCTATATACAAAAATTTAGGAAAATTATATATACATTTTTTTCATTGTCAAGGTGCCTAAGAGATTTGTTCCAAATTGAAGGTTAAAAAAAAATGTTTTATGCATTCCAGTGTTGCTCTTTACTGTCTGATCAATGTTTATTAATAAAAATTGTGGGGTAAAAAATTGAGACGTTTGGCTACCAGCAGTTTCATGATAATTTTATTTTTAAAAGTTATTTTGCAGCTACATATTGTCTTTTGCTCTGGATAAGAGTTTTTCCCTTCTCTATGCTATTTAAACTTGAAAGCAACTTGAAGAAATTTAATCTTTGTTTTTCCTTTAAAAGTGCTTTTGTAGGGAAAAAAAAAACAAAGAGTAATAGAAGTTGATATTTTAAACTGTAACAAAAGCTGCCACAAGAATAAACTGAACACAGCTTGGGGGTAATTTAAAAAGATGTTGGAGCTTAGAATAAAAAGAAAATATCATGGAATTTAAGATTCGATATGTTAAACATTCAAATGGAAATAATAATCCTAGAACAAGTACGTTCTCAACATTAAGAAGTTGCTAAGCATGTTAACACCCACAGATCCACCCATCTTGAATGAATTTTAAGCCATTTAGAGCAGTGGTATGCAGTATTTTGTAGAACTGAGTCATAAGTGGCATCATCTATTACCCTGCACTCCCCCTTTGTACAAGACTTTTAAAGTTGATTTGCTTCTATTTTATGGCTTCGCACTATTGTGCATATAGTTAAACATTTCAAGTAACTAACATAAAATAAACCATTGCCTTCCCCCTGCCATAAACCGTGGGTTGGCTTAAATTTCAAGTTTGCTGCAACCTGCTGTAGTTTGAAGGGCTTGAATTCAGATGAAACCTATCATACCTGTGGGATATCTTTAATCCCTGGAGGTACTGGGCATTTGTATACACTGTTAGCTTTAGGTCTCGTGACAATGGATTTGACTAGAACTCGCTTACTAGGCAGACATGAAAGAATTGATTCCCCTTGTTCTGTCTTCTATAGGGTTCTCAAGATAGGGACTACTGTGAGCTCTGAAATTAGGGGTGGGTTTTGTAGAGATACATTTTCATGGATGGAAAGTGTATGTGTGATAATGATTTCTACTGGCTTTTTATGGCAAGATGGACAGGCTGTTGGTGAAAAACAATTGTCTTTGCTTTCTTTACAGATAAACTATCTGATGGATAGTTGTTCATTTTCTTTGAGTTGAGACCTCATTTCGAAGCCAATAGCAACCATTAGTAAGCTATTCAAGGCAATCCCTATAGCAATATGCATGAGGGCTGATTAAAATGTAATTACTGTTATTTCAAATTAATATCATTTCTATAAACAGTCACCTTAAGAAGTGTTAGTAATGCTAGTTTCTCAAAGGCCCTTTTTATAATATGCCCTTATATTCTGTTCCAAATTGTTTTTTTTTTAAATGATACATCATGTAATCTTGTCTTTTTTTTTTTTTAAAGATATTTAAGGTATAATTTGCATACCGTAAAATTCATCCATTTTAAGTGTACAATTCAATGAGTGTTTAGTAAATTTACAGAGTTGTGTAACCTTCACCACAATACAATCTAATTTGAAAACATTTCCATTACCTCAAAAAGAAACCTCATACCCCTAGCTCCAGGCAACCTCAAATTTGCTTCCTGCTACTATAGATTATTCTTTTCTGAACATTTCATATAAACAGGATCACATAATATGTGTTTTTTTGTGTCTTGCTTTTTTCAATCAGCATAATGTTTTTAAGATTCACCCATGTTGTAGCATTTATCAGTAGTTGGTTCCTTTTTATTGCTGAGAGATATTCCATTGTATGGATGGATATATCAAGTTTTGTTTATCTATTCACCAGTTGATAGACATTTAGATTATGTCTACCTTTTGGGTATCATGAATAATGGTGCCATCCAAATTCACTAAAGAATATTAGTGATAGTAAATCTTTGACAATTGAAGAAAGCTTTGGGTCTGCAGAACAGAACTAAGTAATTTGAAACAGAGTTGATAAGGCAGATACAGAGTGAAAGTATTGATTGTTATTAGAAGTCAAGTATTATTGTAGGAGCAATTTATGTGATCAGCCAGTTGTTCTGAAGGCATTTCCAAAGAGCAGTTATCAACATTGTTTGAGTAATGGCAGTCTCTTTATCATTTAATTATTCTCCCCATAGATAAAATCTAGCATACTTATTTGAAAAAAAAAAAAAGAAACTGACTACTATTTAGTCATGTCCTGAGGTATGTACCCCATTTTTTTCCAAGTTTCATTTTAAAGAGCAAAGTTTAGTCAGTTTGTACTTTTCCTTGAATAATAACTCTGACAGATAACATAAAACAAAGTAATATTTAGTGTCTACAGTTAAAAATAAACATCAGAAACTATAATTAAAGTAATAGTAACCAGATTATAAATACACTGATAATACCATCATTACCTTTAAGGTGCTTTGTTTCCATGGAATAATTGCAGATTTTGAAGATCAAACACCCTTTATTTATTCTTTTTGCTGTGTATTTGTCCTTACTATCTCATAACATGCGTTGTCTCTCATGTAGAATATGTATGTAGGTCTATGCTGGAATATCATTAGCATAATCACATTCAGTTATAAAATGGGTGCAAGTCATTTTGCCTTAGCTGTTCATTAATACCCTGTTTATCTGAAAATTCTAAGGTCTCCGATTAATAATTGTTAATTCCATATCATTATTTGTTAGTCACAGTTGTTTGATGTCATTTATTTAGCCATTCAAAGTTAAAACCTATGCTTAATTAAAAAACTGTAGATGTGTATTTCTGGCCTCTTTTGCAAAGATGAAACGTAAATCCATCAAGCCACCTTAGAACTTTCAAACTTCCCTTCTTTCACATCTGTAGTTCTCATTATCCAGAACTTATTCCGTTCCCTCTGTTAAATTACTTTATGCTGCAGCTTAAACGAACATGTCTTTCTTTCATCTAGCATTTCAAATAGGGCAAAGACTGCTGTACAATTTCCAAACACAACTGTGCTAACAGAGATGAATTACTAGAGTTTATATAATTTATATTAGGAATTCATAGACCTAGCAAAAGGGATTAGTACATTTTATTTCAGGGCAGGAGATGATCCTGTCATTAATGGTCGATACTTTCATCATCTTTTAAACCTGAGGAATTTCCTGGGTGACAGGACTGTAAGGACATATCAGAGATTCACAGCTGTGAGCTTTATCTGGACATGCACTGCTTTACTCACAGTATGTGGACTACGTCCCATCAAAACTGGATTAGGCTGTCAATCACATCTTCCGATGTATATTGTATTATGATTTTTTTGAAAATGTCACCGAGATCAGAGTAATTTCTTGGCTAATTGCATCTTGTCTCTTCTTAATACTGTGCATTTAATGCTTTCATTACCTGACGTGACAGTCACAGTGCCTGGTCCAGTATTAAGGGGCATTTTGTTTCTTTTCTTTTTTTGCACACACACACATATATATATACACACTCATCTATAGGAAAGGCGCTTCTTTAATAAGAAAAACAAAGTATAGTTAAGGCACTTCTGTGTTTTATGAAATAAAAGGTATGTGTAGCATTTCTCATTTTTCCTGTGGTTTAACATATACATAATAGTTGAAATTGTTCCTGTAATCCCCAAAGCATACCCAATGCTTAATACAGTATGTTCCCTTTCTGTTATGGAAATAGATTAAAGAAGATATTAACCTTTAAGAAGCTGTCACTCTTACTCGCATTGCCTGTGCCTTTCCCTGGAGAATCGGCTCCAAACACAAAATATTTGTGTTTCAGCATTACCTGTTTAGCCATGAGAGATTCATTTGGATGAACATTAGGTTTCATTAAATCCCACTTTGGTGCATGCAGCTCTAGTACAACCTGTTACCAGTAGAAAAATGGGCAAAAAGAGATATTAAAATCCGTATGATAATGAGTTACTCTGCAAAGGTAGCTATGGAAAATCTCCCTGAGCACACTCAAGTTTAGATTAAAATAGGTACAGGAGATACAAGAATGCATAATGGACTGTACTAATCTCTCACTCATGAGGACAAACCATTTGATGATTTTTGAGTAGAAAGAAAAACAGAACATAGGCTTTGATTTTATTTTGTAGCTCTTAAAGAATAGCTACAGTACCATAATGTGGTATCCTGGGCTTTGGGGGTGTAGCAATAGGCCTGATAAGGAAAGTGAGATGTTCTAATCATTGAGATGCAGTGATTCCCACTGAGTTTGTTGATGACATGTTGCAAACTAAAATGATGGTAGTGGTGGTTGGAAGGGACACGTGCTAGTTTGAGAGGGGTGCAGAAGCATTTTAGGGATGAATTTTGTTCACTTGTGCTTCTGACAGCTCTTCTGTCCATCAGTGATGGGGAAGAAGCGGTACTTCTGGTATCCTTTGATTTTCCTTTTCCACTGAAAATACTAATTTTGAGCTACAGGGTAGGAGATGGGGATGAAAGATGGGCAGATTTTGCCTGGCATTCTTGGTAGGGGGCGGCAGCTGAAGGATGCACTTACATTTGGATCTGACAGCAGCTGTGGTATCCAATTCAAATTCACTGTGGCAGGAAGAAAGAGTGTGAACGCTAAAGTAGCCAAGGTGTTTGTAAATACTCTGCTTTGCTAACCATTCAAATCTGGTTTGCATAGATTGCTGCCGTTGCCGGTATAAATGTAGAATGACATTTATAAAAAAAAAAAAATAATGTGCAACCGGTGATGAGTTTTCCTTCTAAATGTTTTTTAAAACAGTACTGCACAATTCATTGGTATTCATGTAAAATAGAGAAAGAGTGATGATTAAAAAGCAGCTTCTGACTACTGTGTATTTCAGGAGAGAAAATTAATTGTGATTTCATCAAAAGCTTCCTGTACATGGTTTCAAGGATTACCTATGTTTTTAGCTTCAGGTAGATTTCAAAGTTAGCCAACTATCCATTCATCTTGCAGAAAGGACTTGCTAAACTGGTGGAGAATTCTTTTTTTTTTTTTTTTCATTGAATGGATCGTGGAAGGTCAAAGAGCTTTCACACATTGAAAAGTCAAGGAATAGTCATCAGGTACCCACCCTTAAGTAGATGACTTCATTAGTAGACTGACCTCAGTGCATCTCTAAATCAACCTCTAAATGCTGCATTCAATCCTCTTGTAAGTACTGGAATGTGGAATTCATTCCTATTAGGCCTCCTCTGAGGCGACGAATGTCCCTCTATCTATACTTGTTTCTTCAGACCCTTCTGGAGGTCTCATCATTAGAGAGATAAACCTACTAACAAAATAGGTAAGGATAAAAGTAATGTGGAATTCTGTTACCTGTTTCGTGGTAGCAAATAATAGATTTGGGAGAAGTCACTGGGGAATTAAAAGAGATGAGCCGTGGGGGCAAGCATAGACACGTTTTAGTTTTCATGTGGAAAGGGCACAGTTACACAGCTGCATTTTGGAGCCATATTTGCATTGGACTGTGTCATTTTGTTTTAGCACCTTCAGACAGATGTGGGTCTAAGCCTCAGTTGTCATGTGGTTCCTCTTCTATTTCACTTAGACATCTGTGACCCTGTGCAGAAAGGCTCCTGGCCTCGCCTGTGCATCAGATGTAGAACATCAGAATTGCTTGGATTTTCCATTTTTTCCCTGTGTCCAACTAAGTTCGTTCTTGTTGCCCAGACTAATATGTGAGACAGCTACCCCATTTTGGCATGAAGAGTCCCAGGTGATAAATGGCTAGGTTATTCTCAACTGGTTGTTTTTTTTTTAATATCGTCTCCTGAATGGATAAATGTGTCAGAATTAAAAGACAGTTTATGCTTTGACATCAGAGGGGAAACATGAAATAAAGCTGTGTTGTCACCTGCCTGGTAATGGATAAACACCAGAGATCGATGTGTGTGCTGCTTTGGAAAAGATTACCAGTGACATTGGAGTTTTACTTAGGAGACAGCGAGACATGCCTTGATTGAGAAAAATTACTTAGGCAACCTCTTGCTGTTATACTTGGAATCATAGTTGACAACTTCAGTTGTGTCATCAACAAACTCGTGGGTTGTACACATAACTAAGGGCTACTTCCTTTAAGTTAGAGGATCCTTAGTGTGGACTTCAGTAGACTCAAAAAATTCTCGTGGAATGGTGTGCAAACCCTGTTCCAATGTGCATTTACCTATGTCTATGTGTGGGGGAGACTCTCAAAGAGTCTATGATTGAAAAATATTGGGTTGTTGGACAAGTCATGATGCATTTTTGCAACGAAAAACATGGAAAAAAATACATCATGACTTTTCCGACAACCCAATAGATCAGGAACAACTATGGCAATGAAACATCAAGTTAATTAACAAGGAGATATACCATCAACACTGAATTTTTATCATGCATAGTGGTTGGTACCAAAGTCAGCAAGTGAGGCAAAAACCACAAGGAGTCAAAATTATCCATAAAACTCTCATGGGACAGCACATTAGAGACCAATACACTTTCCTTTGAAAATGCCAACTTTTCCCTCTTTCCAGCTGAGCCCCAGATTCCTATACCTATTTCACAGTCATTCTAAGATACAGTAAATGAAAACACCAACGCGATTTAAATTGTTCCCTCTGTCTCTAAACTTTGGCTGAGCAAATTTAGTTGAATTCAAACAGGATGAAAATGCATTTAATTATATGACTTCTACTGTATTTTATCATGCCAATAATATCCGAGGATGGCTAGACAGACATATAACTATTCACATTTTAGAGATCAGGAAATTGAGGCTAAAGAGGTTGACTGAAATAAACATCTTAGTTTTTAGATGGAAAATATTATCTATTACCTTGACTCAAAGAGATGAATTACATAATTTTCTACAGTTCCATATAATAAGTGGTAGAATAAGGACTAGAATGTACTTCTTAACATCTAATTCAAGGATGTTTTTACTGGAAAGGGAAAGTCAGTAATGCTAACCAGCAAAGATTGTTAGTACTAATAGAAGTAGCAAAAAGTACCAAAATTGTAATATAATATTCAAGGTCCTTATTTTTTGCTCCCTTACCTTGGATGTAATTTATTCCAGTAATCTAATTTTCCATTGTCTCATTTTTTTGTGTGCATTACAAGTTTAAGTTCCTGTGAAAACACTAAACATTATCATTTTGCATATCCACAAGTTAATCTTATCATTGGAGCTTTAGTGAGCATCGAGCGAGGTGATATACATGAAGGTTTTTTGGCAAATCTATAAATACAAGACATTATTATAAGTAAGTTCAAATTTTATGAGCGACATTATTGCTATGGTTTTCAATACTACTACACATCAGTTTAGCTTCAGTGTACAACTGTGCTTCTCAGTAGGATAAAAAGGGTGGGGAGAGCAGAACATAGAATGACCCAGGAAGATTGTCAAAATACATATGAAGCCTTTGTTCATCCTAACTCATCTCCCGCCTTCCTCTACTCTTCAAGACATATGAAAATCTCAGAATTGAGTGTGCGTATCTTAAACACAAAAATAGACTCCCTTGTGACTCTGGATTGTATCTCTTCATTGATAATCACTAATCAATTCTCTTGGGAGTAAATTGATTTATTTACTCACTCATCCATCAAATACTTTTGAATATCTACCAGGTGCTAGCCACTTAGCTAGATGGGCAACTCATTTACTAGCTCAAAAGACAAACACTTTCCATTTCTACAGTTTTTCATTTATATTTGCTAGTAGAGGCATATTGTGGAGACACTAATACTTCATCCTGGTGTATGTATTTAATATTATTTAGGAATCGATAAACAAAGAGACACAGTATTAGAAACAGTATTAGACCCATATTAGAAACAGTAGACCTTGGCAGCTCTCAAGTTTTTTTTTTAACTTTATTGGGGAACAGTGTGTTTTTTCAGGACCCATCAGCTCCAAGTCAAGTCATTATCCTCAATCCTGTTGTGGAGGGTGCAGCTCACTGGCCCATGTGGGAATCAAACCGGCATCCCTGGTGCTACGAGCACTGTGCTCCAATCCACTGATCCAACTGGCTTCCCGGTGACTCCCAGTTTTTATGCCTCTAATCACCTACATCCATCTCATTTGGGCATCTGGTGAAAGGAGAGATATAGAAAAGGAGAGGTCAGAGAAGTATCCAGTAGGTCAAGGATACTATGGCCCTTTTGTATAGGCCCTATTTTGATACGTGGTGACAATGAAAACCAATGACTTGCTATCACTATATATACTTTCTGTTGGGCTCAAAGATAGATTTTTATATTGAAACTCAACAGATATGGAATAAAGATTACAAGTTGAAATAATAGATATCCAGTTGATTTCATATATAGCAGTGGGATCTTTTTGGCTAAATTGTAAGGCTAAGGTAGAGGAGCAGTTGGATCTGATATTACTAAATGGCATGCAGGCAATTGTTAATGGTCTCTCTCTCTCTCTCTCTCTCTCTCTCTCTCTCTCTCTCTCTCTATATATATATATATATATATATATATATTTATATATGGCTTTATATTTTACTTAAAATCTCCTCTTTTCCACTTTCCTATGACCAACCTTGCATGGCTTCTTCTGCTTGCTACTTCTGCCCCTGCAGAAAAGTATCAACTAAGATGGGTGCTTCATCTGTCACAGACCTAGCACTGAGCCTCACGATTTATTCAGCCCTTGTGTCTGATTCTCTCCTGCTTCAGAACAACTTATATGCTGGGCCGCTGTTCTTGATTTTACTTTTTAATCACTCTGTACTTTTGAGTTGCCTATTAAATACTTTGACTCATCTCAATGTGGCTACACTACTTTACACTACTTTGGGAAAATATGTCTTCTATATGGATTTGGCCCCAGTATCCTCAGCATAAACACAATTCTGACACCTCATTTCCAACTGCCTTTCCAGTTTCCTTCAATTCTGTTTATGCTTTTCCACCACATATTTCTACGATTCTCAAATCTGGCTCTACTCTAGAAGTAGCCAAGGAGTTTCTAAAAATATAGATTCTAGGGTTAAATGCTAGAGCAGCTGAGCTGGAATTTCCAAGGTGTCACTTTCTGGGATGACAAAATGACCCATGTCTGTACTGTCCTATATGGTAGCCACTAGCTACATGTGGGCATTTAAATTTAAAGAAAATTAAAAATTCAGTCTCTCAGTTGTTCTAATCATATTCAAGTATTTAACAGTTACATGTGGCTACTATCAGCATAGTTCCAGGCTGTGGGTCCCAAGAAACTAACAAAGTCACCCAACTTTGTTCCTTACAGTTTTGAGAGCCACAATGTTAGGTGACCAATAGCTTTCCGTTGATTTTGCATGGATTCATTTACTTAATTTAAAAACAGCTAATAAAAAGTTATTTCTGGTTTAAAAATGATCTAGCTCCTTTCAGCGGGATCAATTACAGAGGTGTCCACTAAAGTCTGGTCCAGAGGTAGAGGAAGGGAAGGGAGGGAAGCTTTAGAAGGGGTGGCTGACATGTTCTAAGGCAGGAACTTCAGTAACCTAGAAACTTATTGGTATAAACCCAATGAGCATTCTGCAGCACCTGTCTTTGATGCAATATTTTAGATCCTGGGGAATAAAACAAATATAAGAATGGATCTATTACATAAATGAGAGAATACAGCTGGTGATGCTCAGATAAGTTACTAATTAATATGCTGGAAAATGCTGATAGAATATTTGCTTGACATTATATACTCAGTCAGTCACTCACTCACTCATATAAAGACACTCCAAGATGCTTCATTTAATAATGAAAAAAAAGATGCAGAAGATTTTTGTGCATCTTAATTAGGAGAAACATGAAACGTATTAGGTCAACGGGACAGTACTACAGTCAAGTTAGGTACTGTCACTGAGTGGAATAATGGTGGAATAATGATGCATTGAAAGTGCTGAGATATCTGGTATCTCTCCTGAGTTGCAGCTGACGGTGGTGGCCAGAGTAGGTGACACAAGGATGAAACAGTGAAAGTTAAACTGGAGTTTGCTGTTCCCAGGAACCTCCAAAGTGGTTTTTTATAGGATAGACTCAATGCTAAATGTAATAATGTTAATATGTATGAAATCCATTTAAGATATAATATATAGGGCTAAAATTTCTTCTTTGGAATGAAGACACACATTTATAAAATGGATGTCATACTTAATACACTGTCTGATATACAACACAGGGCCACTGCCCACACCACTTCCCGCTAGCCAGCTAACCATGACCCAGCCGATGTTTGGGATTATCAAGGTAAAGATTTTGTTAAATAGGAAAAAAAAGGGGCTTCTACCTGTAGAGAGGTTCTCAGGTACCAGTTAAGCTGCTGCAGAGAAAATCTCCAGAGTAAAAAATTCTGATAAAAAATGGAGCCCCTTTGCCATTATTTCCATCTCCAGCATGATATTTAGGCAATGTTACTCTTTTTCACTTGGATCTGAGGAGATCAACATAACTACTAGTTCTGCAAATTGCAAACCTCACTAGGGGATAAAATTATCCACATCAGTTGTCAAGCAACATGGCAAGGACATAACAGTTTTCAGACGTAAAAACATGTTAACTCTCCTTCTCATCTGAGATTGTTTTTCTCTCTATATCCTGTACGACATTGCATGGCAGTCTCTTAAAAACACAGAAGATATGCTTGTTTGAAAAGTATTCCTGGCCATTATTTTGTTTATAAAGATTAACTGAATCACAAAACTCACTAAAGGTATTTTATTTGCTCAAGTTCAGTAAAATACTCTTAAGACCTGTCATAAAACAGAACGACATTATGACAAGTTTTAAATGACAAGTAAGTAGTCAAGTTAACACAAAGACTACACTTAGTTTGGTAAAGCTGCTGAATTGTAATATAAACTAAATGTTATAAGTTGTTATAACAATTTATAACTAAATGTTATAAGTGTTTGTTAATTTAATTAAGAAATCTTAATAGATGATCTTATTTCACCAACATTACAATCACCTGAAATATTTAAATCTAATTTTATCATATATAATTCTTACCCTCTGTAAGGTTACAGTTTAAGGTGATAGTAATTCTAGTGACAGAATTTGAGGTCACAATTTATATAATACCAATACCTAAAGTGAATCAATCGTCGTCAGCGGTATAGATGAAGATTAGCCTGTAGGCTAGGCAGAGCATAGAATTTGCAAAGGTAGTGATCCTGTAAAATTAGCCTCATCTCCATTATGTTTGAAAGCAGGTAAATTACGGTTAAAGAGTATTCTTTGGAAGCAGATGGACCTGGATAGAATTGTGGCTCTGCATGTGGGTCTGGACAAGTTGTTTATTGCCCCCTGCCTCAGTAGCCCTGTTTGTAGAATATACCCGACTTCAGAGTATTATTATGAGGAACAATGAGATTATGCATATGAAGCAGTTGGCATGGTGCCCGGCACATAATCTATGTACAATGGATATTGAAATATTTTTTTAATTATTTCAATTGATTCAGATTCTTGACTCCAGTTATACAGGCCTTGCTTTTCTTGAGGCTATAAATAAAAATGTTTAAGATTTTTGTTTGTTTGTTTTAGATACATGTTATTTGAAAAGTATTTAAGCTGTATAGAAGTAAAAGGTGAAAAGAAAAGAAAAGGTGAAAAAAATTCATGGACATATTTTTAAAAATGTCTCTTTAGATGCATGTAGAATGATTTTTACTTAAATAGTTTTATGTTGTTTATATAGTTCCACAACTTGCTTTTACAAGTTCACTGCATGTACTTTGATTTTTGAACCACTGCATAATCTCCTATAGTCGGCATACATTCTGTAATTTATTTGATTATTCTCTAGTGAAAGACAAGTAGGTTACCTTGTTTTTTTCATGATAGGCTTTTTATATTTTAAAGAATAAAAATTTGTTTTTTAGGAGCTAAAATAGAAACTCTGCTTTCTATGAACCCTTTATTTTTCCAATGAATGAAATATAGTCATGCTTCCCGCTGGGTCAGAGTATCATAACTGTGTGTCTCGTGTTCCAGGAAACAGCTGTGTGAATTGGCATGTGCTATGGTCCCAATGCTCATGTCCCCTAAAAATTTGTATGTTGAAGTCTCAGCCCACTCTGATGATGGCATTAGAAGGTGGGGCCTTGGGGGATGCTTAGGTCATGTGAATGGAGTTGTCATGAATGGGACTAGAGTCCTTATGAAAGAGACCCCACAGAGCGCCCTTCCATCTTCTACCATAGAGGACACAGAGAGAAGGCACCAGCTATGAACCAGGAAGATGGGCCTCATTAGAACGCATCCTTGCTGGTGCCTTGATCTTGGACTTCTCAGCCTCCATAACTATCAGAAAAAATTTCTGTTGTTTATAAGTTACTCAGTCTATGGTGTTTTGTATAGCAGCCCAAACAGACTAACTCAGCCTAGTTAGAAGCTTTCTGGAGATTTCTATAACCCTCTCCTGCTGTAGGACATAATTTATTAACAAAGGGTATGTTTTAAAAGGTTCTTTCTTCCCTCTGGATTTTTTTTTCATCTTCAAGTATGCACTAACTGCCTTTTGTTGAGCATCTACTATGTGCCAAGTGCTCCCTCCATTTCTGATAAAGTTAAAAAACAGGCCCAAGGTGAAAAATTTAGGAACCGGCAGAAGTCACATTTGAACTCAAGTCTCAAAAACCTTCTGCTCTTTAAGCAACTAAACTAAAAGTGGTCAAATGAAAAGAAACCAATCAGATCAAATCACAAGGATTTATACAGCATGATTAGCTGTACTTTCAAACCTTAATTATATATCATTGCAGTCCTGGGAGCAGAATCGAAACCTCTGTTTCTAATTACATCATTCAGCTACCCTGCTCCAAATTCTCCAATGGCTTCTCAGCACGCTCGAAATAAAATCCAAACTTTTCATGATGCTGTCCACTGGCTGTTTGATTTGGCTGCTCATCAGCTGCCACACACCCAGCTCACTTTGCTTTAGCCATTCGGCCCTTTGTGGAAGTTCCAGCAATTCCAGAAACATCTGAACCTCTGCATTTGCCTCCTTCTGCCTGAATATCTTTCCACAGGTCTATGCATGGTTTGCTCCCAACGTTCATTCAAATCCCTGCTCCAATGTCATCTCCTCTTTGAGAAGCCTTATGGCCTTACCTAATCACCCTAATCCCACCGCTTCACTCCGCTTCCTTACGCAGGCCTGCCTTAGTTTTCTTCCCAGCACTTGTCCCTCCCTCATATCATAGTGAGGATTTATGTTTTATGGGGGTATCGCCTAGTTCCTGGCTGCATCCAGTAGAATGTCAGCTCCCTAAGACAGGGACGTGTTCCTCTGTATTCGTGGCACCTAGAATAAAGCCAGGCACAGATTGACTACTTGGGGACCTTTTGCTAAAAGTAGGGATACATGATTGTCTCAGCCTATGTTTGCTAGTTTATTTTCTGATATTCGTTTTTTTGTAAAAATTAAGTGACCCCACGTCTTACCTCTGGTCATATGTATTGTTGTGGGTATTTCTTGGAAGCACATTATTGAACAGAGGCTGGTTTGAATTTTAAAATAGAGCTAGGTATGCCTGTACCTTTATTAGTTCTAACTTTTACTAAAGGATCATGAACTATTTTTGAATATTAAATATTGAAATCTTATTGAAATATTATATTTCAGAAAAGTGCACAAGGCCTATGTGCTGATTTTCACAAACTGTGCAACTGTTCGACCATCACCCAGATCGAGAGAAAGAACATTACAAGTAACCAAGAGGCCCACTCTTGTTCCCTTCCAGTCACAATGTAGCCTTCTGCAAAGGGTATTGTGACTTCAGCTTCTAATAGCATAATTTCACCTATTTTTCATGTATCTTTAATATTTCTTTAAATTCTCTGTTTACAATGTTTGTCCCTTGTTTAGTGCCTGCTCTCCAAGGTCCTAGAATGTTTTTTATAGAGAAAAAAAGTTAAGTCCTTTAGCATCTCTTATTTTTTAACAGTTTTGGAGGAGCAAAAATGCAAAGCCTAATCATCATTCTCAATAGACACAGAAAATACGAGCAGTGAGCCGAGAGTTGAATGCATTTGATCTTAGAAATGATTTGGGCTCAAAATACTTTGGGGAATAGCAACTTTTTTTTTTTTTGCATGTGTCATTTTAAAGATAAACAATATTTATCTTTGAATATTGAGCAAAATAATGAAATATATCAGTAGTGGTAATATATTTAGATAAACATATACAGCCCAACAATGCACTTTAAAGAGATGAAAATTATCTGAAAAAAACATGATTCCTGGTTTTACTACCTTCCAGGAAAAAGGAGGAAAAAACATAGGAGGAAATGATAATGAATTAATGTATTTAAAATACGGTAGTAAATGTCAGAGCATTTTCATGGAAATTACAGTATTCAGGAGCATCCATTATAGGATTTAAAAAAAAATGTGTGTTACTGATTCATTTATGATGGCTACTGCACAGATGGTATTAATATCATTATATCCTTGAATCCTTTCTGTAAGCGTCTTAATATTTTTTTTAACTAAGATCAATTCTTTTAAGCCCAACATATGTTTTTAGAACATATCACTTACCATGGAAATTCATATCATTTTTGTTTTTAGTCCTTGGGAGCTCCTGTGTTTGAATACACAGTTGTTCTGTTTGGATAACATGCGTGGTGTTTTGGTGAGAAGAACCTGTCTTGCTAACAACAGTCTGTGTGTTTATCATGTGGAGGTGACAGCAGGGGCAGATGGTCTCAGTTTTGGTCATTTTCTTTTTTTAGGTTTACTCTTCAGTGTCACTCACTGGCACTTCTTATTCAAGAACCTGTAGTACTGAAAGCAAGCAAATATACTATGAGAATGGGCAAGGTGTTTCAGTAAAATAGTTGTGAATAAGCAATTGAGCCTGAGAAGTGGTTCTTGCAGGTGGCTGAACAGAAGCCAGAGAGGTTGTTTTATCTCTAGAATGTTCCTGTGTATCACCTGGAGAGTGGGTTAAAACGCTGAGTGATGGGTCTACCCTCCAGAGTTTATTCTTCAGTAGGTCTGAGGTGGAGCTTGAGGGCCTGTGTTTCTAGTTCTAACAAGTTTTCAGGTGATTCTGTTGCTGCTGTTCCAGGGACCACACTCTGAGACCCACCGATCTAAAGATAGATGGATGTGACTCAGAGAACAGTGGTCTGGCCTCAGATAACCCATCTATTTGGGTCCATTTTGGGGAGGCCTACATGCAGTTGTATGAAGTATTCCTGAACACAAATCAGTCAGTTAGGTCCTGATCCTTTAGTAGCTTAGTTCCTTTGAACCTCTCCCAGCACCTATCTGGTATGGATTTACATGGGGTGATGGTGGGGCTGTGAGGAAGGTGCTTGGGATATAGTCGGGGGAAAAACTAACTTGCCAAGTGATTTTCACCCCCTTTCCTGTTTTAGAATCACTGAATGAACCTCACCTGTCCCATCGTCTTAATGGTGTATGTCAGAGAACAGCTTAATAATGGAGGACATTTCTTTTTGTCAGCAACCATTAACACGTTTAGATTCGGCCAGCTACTGAATCACCCAGCATTCCCTGAACACTCCCTCTGTGACAGACGAGGCAGACCCTCAGTTCCAGAAACCTTTAGTTCACTGTGGGAGGGAGGTACGTGAATCCATGGAGAGTAAGTGCTCCGGAGAGAAGACCTAAAGCTAGGGTGCTGTGTGCAGGACAATAGGGGGCGCTGTTAAAGAATACCTCCCCAAAGAGGAGAAGGGAGATCTCGGAGTAGTCTCAAAGAATCTGCAGGGATTTTCTTACTGGAGATTGCTGCCTGTATAGGACAATGGTTTCTACAGAGAATTTCTACCCACTTCGTGAACTCCTTCAGTATAAAAGAAACCATGTCATGAGTCCAGGGCTTGCTTGGTTAGGCCGTGGAAATACTGTTTTCACATGGGAATTAAGTGTAAAATTATGAATTATTTGCTAATGCAAAAAAGATAGTAGAGTTAGAATATATAGAAAAGAAATATAAGCTCCCCTTTGTAAGTCATTACGATGCCAGTGGGGAGGGTTGTAAAAGCAAACACCAACTGTTGAGGCCTACCGCTGTTCAAGCAAAGCCTTAAAATGACCACTTGAGCCCTCTTGCTTGGTGTGATCAGAATTCCTACAGCTCAGGCCCAATGACTAGGCCCAAGTGACCAAACAGCTGGTCATCAGAGAGTCCATCACTTTATCTCAAGAGAAGATACCAGTGACAATAAAATGGGAATAAGAATCCTGACAAATGGATCTGCCTCCTGAAACAGACCTTAGCCGATAGCTTGTTTTTCCAAAGCAGAAGAAGGCTTCCTTCTGCCATTGCTGGCCAGGCAAGTCAGCTCTGTTCTGAAGCCCACTATTTTGATTTATTATTTTATACATGGTTTATTCTAGAACATTGACTTCCAAATATACTTCCTTCAAGAACCTACAGCTGGGGTAAAATTCTTTTCAATTAAAGCACACTTTCTCAAAACATTGTATAATTATTTTTTGAGATAACTGTGGTTTGGGAAACACTGGGTTAAACAGTTAAATGTGCTTCCTACCATAGGATTGTGAAATACTTATCTTACAGGGACATATCAGCATGCTATATTTTCCAAAATTCTTTTTTTTTTAATCATAAAACCCTTTCGTTCAGGAAACATATCATTGAACTATGCAGGTTCCACAAAACTTTGAGAAACCCTGATTTAAAGCACTGAAGACCTTAGATGGCATAATTAGTTTGGTACTGACTACATCAAATCAGTATCACCTGTTAACGTGGTACCAGTCAGTATTCCAGCTTAGCCACTGGCTTTTAGCAACTCCCAGAGAGTATGGTCTTCAGAAGAGAAAAATTTTGATGTGTAAATGCATTGTCATTTTACCTGTTAGGTTTTTGATAAATATTTGTTGATTAAAGTCAATGTCAAGGAACAAGCCGGTCAGGAAGGATAAACCAAGGCTACAGAGAGTAGGCAACTTCAGCTGCGGGGTCAATGAGAGGTCACAGGGTGGGAGAAGTTAGAATGGGATGAGAATAGGGCAGGAAAGCAGCTCTGAAGGTTTACAGAACATGCAAGATGGTTGGTCCTGGCTGCTGACATAAGTACTGGGTTTGCAAAGTTGTCATAGTTATAATACTACTGTCTAGAAACTTTCTAGAAACTCAAGGAGCTTTTTAGATTATTCTCCTGATGCTGTTTCTGATTTGCTTGCAGTTGTTGCATGAATAAGTAATGGATGAGTGAAGAGAACTGTCTTTATTCAACTATTCTTGTGACCATTTGTATATGACTCATCTTCCCAACTGGCCTATGGCTTCTTAGTGAGCACAGGTCATGTCAAATCCATGTAGACATTTTCTTTATTGACTACCAAGACTCCTGGCCAAGCAGCTGCCATATGAATTCATTGGTGAATGAACAAACAAACTGTGATATAATAAAGAATTTGGCCTTCATCTCTGGCTCCTAGGAATAAGACTCTAAATTGTTGGAATTTCCTGAGTAATACAAGAGTATCTTTGTTATTCATGAGTCCCTTGGACCACACCTGATAGTTTATGATGATGAGGTAACTCCTTCCGGTCCCCTAGATAGTGTCAGGATGGAGGCTGGTCATGCTGGAAAGAACCAGCTGTGTGATTAGAGGATTGGAGCTTTGAGCCACTTTATATTAGCTGGACCTCCTACCCTTTGGAGGGGGAATGGGACTGGAGATTGAGTTCAGTCATGTGGCCAATGATTCAATCAACCATGCCTACATAATGAAACAGTAAAAACTGGGCACTACAGCTCCATGGAGCTTGCTGGGTGGTGAACACATCCGTGTGCCAGGTGGGTGACATGTCCTCGTTCTGCAGGGAGAGGACATGGAAGCTTTACGTTCAGGTCTCTCCCAGACCTCATTCCATTTGTCTCTACATTAAGATGATCTTGATCTGTATTCTTAGCAACAAAATTGTGTTGTAAGTGTCATACTTTACTAGGTTCTGTGAGTCATTCTAGTGAATTACTAAAGCTGAAGGGGTCATGGGAACCCCCAAATTTGTAGCCAGTTTGTCAGAGGGCTGATGGCCTGTGAACCCCTAACATGTTGCCGGTGTCTGAAGTGAAGCAGTTTTGTGGAGGGCTGAACCCTTAACTTGTGGGGTATGTGCGAACTCCAGGTGGTCAGCGCCAGAACTGAATTGCAGCACACCCACCCGTTGGCACCAGAACATGAACGAACCAAAGAACACTGGTGTTCTAGCTCCCAGAGGAGTGCTCTAACTTCTAGTATATTCTGTATCACCTAAGAGGAGGGACGCTTTTCTTCCTGTTGCTATTGTCCCACCCTGGCCTCTTAACGCATTGCTTGCTCTTGGTAGTTGCTTAATACATGTGTATTTTTAGAGTTAGATTTGTTCAAAACTGTAATCTGATGACCGGGGACTAATACAAACTCAAGTGAACACATATTCTTAAGCGAAAAAACAGAAAGCTGACCTTGTTAACAGGTTTTACACGCTGGCTTTGGAAGTGGTTGGGACCTAGTTATGCCACTCTTGCTACGTCTCAATACTTATTCCATGTGCACTTCCGCTTAGCATTTCTGTGGCCAGGGTGTATACTCTTCAAAAAGACACAGAAAAACATTAAATATGCTACGAGTAAGGTTCTGGATTGGCATTCAGTTCCTGGTTTTCTGATCTGAAAAATGATCATTCAGAAATGTCAGAATGAGGGCTCTGCGCTTGAGCCCTGTGCTCACCGCATCGTTTACCTGGGGTAAGTGTACTGAATGGAAGTGTATGTCTCCAGAAACCCAGCCCAGGGACTAGCTCCAAGGAAGCATCCAGTCCAGCGCCATGTCTCAAGTACAAGATGCAAAGGGTATTCTTTCTTTTTGGGGACTCTCTAGTGAGGTTGCATAAGATACCAAAATCCCCTTGGATTTGCTTGTTTTCCAGAGGCAAATCATCCTTTAAAAAGACTTGTTTGGATCCTAATAATCTTTTCGATTTTCTCTTTTTCATCTCCTTGTTCTTTTTCTTCCTCTTCTCCCTCTTTTACCCCTGCTTCTCCTCCTCCTCCTCCTTCTCTCACTCCCTTTTGAACCTCTTAGAGTATGCTCCTTTTTTTTGGCCTCCATTTTGCTTTCAGCTGCTGTCTTTCGCTTCTCCTTGGCACCCTAGGCTGCTCCACTTGGGTTCTCTTCGCTGGCAGGTTCCTTTTTTTTTTTTT